>NW_028317983.1:300000-527500 GCF_062004578.1 Staurois parvus | reverse complement strand
TGTTCAAACAATGTGAGCTGTTTCCCCATCTTACATCAGGAAAGTCCTGCCCATAGTGCAGGCGAAGATCCGTGGTGCACAGATATGCGCATGCGCAGAGTTCTAGCGAACCGGGCAGATGTGCAGGTGCTTGGGCACTAACGTACGCTCGAGCATGTGCACTCGCGCCTCTCACTAATGCTGGCATTAAAGAGGCTATTTAAACTGGCTGCAGTAAATGTCTCATTGCCATTTGGTCTTATCCCTGCTTGTGTTCCCTGATTCCTGTCTGATTGATCTTCCGCTGCTGGCCTGGCTTGTGACCCGACTACCCTTCCTCCATGCCGTTTATGCCTGATCTGCCCGACCACTACCGAACCCGGTTCGTCTGACCCTGCATCCTCAAAACGCACTCCTCAGTGATCTATCCATTCATCCAGCACGGCTGCATCCGGATCCTGCTCCCTGCCTTCAGCCTTCCCTGCAGCTCACCTGCCTACCAGTTACTACCAGACTGATCACAGGCACTCATAGCCCACTGTGCCCCTGCGGCTGCTGTCCCACCATCAATGGTCCAATGGTCCTTGAGCCAGAGTTGTACGGGAGACCTGCCTCTTCACGTCAGGCTCACTATCCAGGTACGTGACACTGAGTCACACCGCAATCCCCAAAAGTTCCTGCAGATATCTGGCTGCCAATCAGAGCCTTTTCCAGGAAGCTAGGAGAGAAGACACCTTACAGGGAAAACTTACTCTTTCTCTCCTCATCTGGTACCTTTCCCTAAAGATGCTCCTATGCTCTTCCTATCCAGTGGGCACAATGAATGATGCAGAATTCCATTATTTATGAAATCCTCAGTCAAGATGGCAGCCCAAATCTTGTGGAACTTTGGTATCCAATAGGATTTCCACCCTACCCATGATGCCCACCTGAAGTCCATAGCAGTTGATTATTGTTCCTTGAGGGGCTTCTGATTGCCTTAAGAAATGGCACATTGCTACCTTCAAGTTGGAGGAAATACAGCAGCCCAGGGGCGGACTGACCATTTGGAAACTTGGGAACTGCCCGACGGCCCGGGTTCAGTAGGGGGCCTCATGAGATGCCCCTGGTACCTTTTTCATAGGCTTTTTTGAGTTTGGGCAAGGACACAAGGGTCCCATGATCCCCTATTGCCCGGGGGCCCCAGCAGTTGTCAGTCCGCCCCTGCTGCAGCCCACACCTGCCTACAAGAGTTTGTGGCAGGGAGGGTTACATACATAGTTACATAGGGATTGACCTACTAATGGCAAATAGACTGTGCACTTTGTAAAGTGTAGTTGCTCCAGGGCTTAATAAATGAGGTAAAGCTTCACTTTGCAAAGAATATAAAATAAAAAGACAGCATTTTAGCATGCACATGATTGAATGATAGAAGTCAGCAGAGCTTCTGCTTATTTAATAGGCTCTGGATTAACTTTCAGGGTAAAACTGCACTTTTCAAAGTGTACAGTGTAAATGTGTTTAGTAAATCAACCCCACAGTTGGTAAGGTTGAATAAAGATAGCAGGCTATCCAGATCAACCCTTTGTGGGCAGAGCCCGATCTATCTGATCTGGGGGCAGGGGCAGGCTGACAACTCATGGGGCCCCCGGGCAATAGGGGATCATAGGGCCCCTGTGTCCTTGCCCACACCCAAAAAAGCCTATAAAAAAGGTGCAAGGGGCATTTCATGGGGCCCCCTACTGACCCCGGGCCCTCGGGCAGTGCCTTCTGTGCTCGAATGGTCAGTCTGCCCATTTGGTAGTGCAGTAAAAAAAAAAGTCAGGGGGCATAATGTCAACACTGTGTGTAAGTCACTGACAGTCTGTCTAACAGTGTCGCAGATTGGGAAACACTGCTATATATTAGGCTGTTTTATGGTGATTAGGGTGATTAACCGCTTCCTGACCACCCTATAGCAGAAATACTTCTACAGGGCGGCACAGGTGTGCAAAATCACGTATATATACTTGATTTTGCATTTCCGGATAGGGGGCATGTGCCCTACCCGCGCCGCCATTTGCGGCCGCCAATCACCAGATCCCTGGCGGTGATTACTAACAGTTCTCCTCCCTGTCAGCTCGGGCACATTGCCTTGGATGGGTGTGCACAGCACAGCCATCCAGAGCAGTGTGCTTACAGTGAAGCACATAGACACTGCCCTCTAGTAAAACACACCCAGCACAGAGTTAACCCTTTGATCACCCGTCATGTTAACCCCTTTTTGCCCAGTTCCATTAGTACAGTGTCAGTGCTTTTTTTAATACTGGTCATTGTATTGGTGTTACTGGGGATGTCAGTGATACCAAGTCAGTTCCCCCCAGTGTCAGAATGTCTGCCGCAGTCCCGCTATAAGTCGCTGATCGCCGCCATTACTTTTAAAAAAACAGATTGGGATATTTTTTTTTTAGCAAAGACATGTCGCAGAATACATTTTGGCCTAAATTTATGATGAAATTTGATTTTTTTTAAATTTTTTTACTGAAAATGTCTAATAGCAAAAAGTCAAAAATATTGTTTTTTTTTCAAAATTGTCGGTCTTTCTTTTATAGTGCAAAAAATTAAAAATGCACCGGTAATCAAATACCACCGAAAGAAAGCTCAATTCATGGGAAAAAAAGGATGTACATTTCATTTAGGTGCATTGTTGTCAGTTAAAGTAACGCAGCGCCATAATGAAAAAATGGCCTGGTCATGAAGGGGGGTAAATCCTCAGGAGGGCAAGTGGTTAAAAAAAACCTGTGCCCCCTTATATCAGATGTCCCTATCAGAGTCCCCCTTTACATCAGGAGCAGGGGTGGACTGACAACTCATGGGGCCTTCGGGCAATAGGGGATCATGGGGCCCCTGTGTCCTTGCCCACACTCAAAAAACCCTATAAAAAAGGTACCAGGGGCATTTCATGGGGCCCCCTACTGACCCTGGGCCCTCGGGCAGTGCCCGAGTGCCCGAATGGTCAGTCCGCCCCTGATCAGGAGTCCTTATTAGCAGGGCTTTTTTTCAGCAATAATGTGTGGGAACCCAGTTTCGGCACTACCAGCACTGAATATATGTAATGGCAAGAGGTTGGGGGTGTGCTGGAGGATCTATTGATGCTGGCTGATGAGGAATCTATTGTTGATGGAGGGGATCTATTTTTGCTGGGGGTGGGCCCTTTGTTGCCAGGGGGCATTTGTTACTGGGGCAACTCTACTGTTCAGAGGGGGTCTATTGTTCCGAACTGCTGGAGAGTCTATTGATGCTAAGGGGGGGGGGATTTTATTGCAGGCGATCCATTGTGGTTTGAGGATCTATTGTCACTGGGGGGGGGTTATTGCTGCCGACTGCAGGAGATCTTTTTTACTGCTTTTCTTTTTATCATTAACAATTTCCATACAAATTACTTAACACCAAGAAATGGTGCTTGGAGGTGGGTACAAGACAGAAATAAGGGGTGGCTCTGAAAGGGCGGGTTCCAGCACCTACTCTCTGAGAAACAAAATCCCTGCTTATTAAAGTCCCTCTTTACATTATGAGTACCCATCAGAGTCTTCCTGTACACCAGGTTCCCATCAGAGTGCCCCTTACATCTTGGTCCCTATCAGAGCACTCCCCTACATTGAGGTTCCCATCAAAGTGCCCTCTTACATCAGATGTAGATTTCAGAGTGCCTCCATACATCAGGTGTCCCCTTCAAGGTGCTCCCTTACATCAAAATTATCCCCCTTACATATTTCTCCTTCAAAGTGCCTCCTCACATCAGGAGTCCTTATTAGAGTCCCTCTTTACATTATTAGTACCCATCAGAGTCCCCCTTTACATCAGGTTCCCATCAGAGTGCCCCCTTACATTAAGGTCCCTGTAAGAGTGCCTCGTTAGATCAGGTGTTCCCATCAGAGTGCCCACTTACATCATGTGCCCCCTTACATCAGGTGTCCCCTTCAAAGTGCCCCCTTACATCAGGGTTTCTGTCAGAGTGCCCCCTTACATCAGGGTTTCTATCAGAGTACCCCCTTACATTAGAGTTTCTATCAGAATGCCCCCTTACATCAGGGTCCCCATGAGAGTGGTACACTTACATCAGATTTCCCCATCAGAGCACTTCCTTACATCAGGTGTCCGTATAAGAGTTCCCCCTTAAATCAGATTTCCCCCTCAGAGTTCCCCCTTACATCAAGTGTTTCCATCAGAGTGCTCCCGTACATGGATTTTCCCCATCAGAGTGCCTCCTTACATCAACTGTCTACATCAGACTGGCTCTTGGATCAGTGGATGCACTCTTAGGGAACTGGAGGGGCACAACTAAAAACTGGGAGGGCACAGCCCACCCCAGCATCCCCTTAAATGAGGGTGTGTTTATGGTGCTGTCTATATCATTATACCTTTCAGCGACATTTACAGATAAGACTATGATTAATTATTTCCCCCCTAGTGCCCAGTACTGGGACTGCTATATCACTTTGTGTTAACAGAGTGGATCCAGTTCTTCTGACAGCAGAGGATCTTGGGACCTGTAGTCCTATAGCCAAGACATACTGTATTTCTGAGTGCTGTTTGAACTACAACTATCAGAGACCTGGAGAACCAGAAGGATCCTGAGAAATTAGATATGTTCTACAGCAAGGAACTGGCTCACTCTCTTGGTGCAGAATTCAGAACTAAACACGGGGGGACTGCTGTTCTCCTCCAGAGACAGGTTACTGGCTGCCACTGTGGGACATTGCTTACCAGTTCACCTCAATGGTGATGCCAATTGCCATACCGGGATATTATCAGCTTCTCTGCATTGAGACTGTCACTATCCAGTCTTCCGCCAGTCATCTCTGCACTTCTCTGTAAACAGCCAAGAGCCTGTGAAAGAACCCTGTTCCTAGGAGGCAGTGCTATCCATGGAATTTTTGAACAGGTGGATGCCCTACCTCTTTCTGTCATAAACCTAGAGGCACTGCATGCAGAAACCTTTACACCTCAGTATCAGGAGATCTTTTCTTTGAGCAGTATCACATCCTATCTGTTGAACTTCATTGAATTACCAGTATTCACAACTGTTTATGGGCCCCACCATTGCTAGCAGAAGACAGGGGACACCACCATATCAGAAACTTTAAACATCACAAGACTTAAATTGCAGTCTCTAGTTAAAGAGACCCCCTCTCTTCTAAGGTCATTCTTATTCAAATTAGGATACTTATATCTATTCATGTCAGAGTATACTTACATAATTCTCTGCATCCACCATTGCGGTGCCAGTGGCCTAGAGGGAGCTGATAAGTCAACAAGCCTTTTCTTCCCCCTCTTACTGTTGGTGTTGCAGTTTAATAGTTGAAGCTTACTGCTCATGACTGTATAATTTGCTAAACGTTGCTCATTGATTGGTCCTATTTTACCAATGTTCTATTTTCATGTGTTAACTGGAGTTGTATATCCTAAACCCATTATTCTTGTGGTCTACTCTTTTGAAGACCAATCTAGAGGTGTAACTAAGAATTATGTCTCTTGCATTATTATCCTATACTGTTGAAATATGTCTGAACCCAGAGTGTCAGAGGTGTCAGGAGGCTTGCAAGGTCAGGGTAGCTACTGGGGACAAGCATTATCAAGCAGCCCTTGCAAGGGTAGCACTACATATGTTTCTACCACTTTCCATATCCCTGTATATTGTGTTCATTGAGATGCCCATCTAAAAGTTTTTTGAAATTAATAGTGGCAATGTTAGGGTTACAAAGATGATTGGTGTTAGTGTTATGAGGAGGATTGATGTTAGTGGTAGTGTTACAGAGCATATTAGTATAAGGGTTGCAGAGAAGGTTAGAATTAGGGTTGTAGGTAGGGGTTCAATACAAGAATAGTTCAGAGCAAACAAACATATACATCAATAAACAATAATATCTATAAAATGAGAAAATCTTCAAAAGAAACTGCTGAAAGGTGTGATTAATTCATATTCCAAATAATCAAAGAGTGTGTCCCACCACCAAGGAGCACCACCAAGGAGCAAGTCTTCACTGTGTGCTGTTTTATGCTATATCGCTATCTTCATGTACTGGTGGACAGTGCCGAGTTAGTAAGTGCTATTTTATTAGTTTTAATAAATTCATATAAAAAGGAGAGCCCTATCCTGTTGCCTTTTTGATGAGGTTCACCTTCCAGAATCCCAGCGGCAGTGAACTCATCCAATATTCACCCCACAGGGGACTGCATGCATTCACCTACCTGTTAGCTCAGGGGTCACATCCTTGAGGTGAGTGGTTGGTTTTCTCCCTGGTGGTGGGACACACTCTTTGATTATTTGGAATATGAATTCTTCACACCTATTGGTGGTTTCTGCTAAAGATTTGCTCATTTTATAGACACTTTTGTTTATTGATGTATACGATTGTTTGCGCTGCTCTATTCTTGTATTGTATGTCTTGTGTTATTGTGAAAATTACCTGAGTGTACAGCTTGTATTCTGTTTTTATACAGGGATTTGGTCTGCGCTGATTGTTTGTTCTACATATAAGTAGGGGTTGTGGTTGCAGAAAGAGTATAGCGGCAGGGAAGTTATAAGGTAGGGTTGTAAGGGTTGGTGTTAGGGTTACAAAGAAGGTTGTTTTAGTGTTGGGGTTACAGAGACCATTAGTGTGAGGGGTAGTGTTAGAGTTGCAGGGAAGGTCAGAATTAGGGTTACAGGTGGCTTTAGGGTTGCATGAAGGGTTACATAGGGCTGGCCATAGATGGATAGAATTTTGACATTTTTAGGAAAAGTCTTAGGAAAATTCATAAGCACATTCTCAAACATTCTCAGAACATTTGAATGTCTTTCAAAAGATTTAAATTGCAGTTAACATTTGATTTTGGAATAATTGGACTTTACTGAATGAAAAACACATACACTGTAAGAATTGAGTTCGTTCGAGAAAAATTTTCCCTGTGGAACCAGCCAAGATTTGAACCATCTATGGCTGGCTTAAGGATTTTCATTCAAAATTCTACTCATCTATGGCCAGCTTAAGTGGCAGGAAAGGCTAGTAGCAATGTTAGGGTTACAAGCAGGGGTGGACTGACAACTCATGGGGCCCCTGGGCAATAGGGGATCATGGGGCCCCTGTGTCCTTGCCCAAACTCAAAAAAGCCTATGAAAAAGGTACCAGGGGCATCTCATGGGGCCCCCTACTGACCCCGGGCCCTCGGGCAGTGCCCGAGTTTCCAAATGGTCAGTCCGCCCCTGGTTACAAGGTGGGTTGGGAGTTGAGGGACAGTCAATGGTATGGTTGCCTTAGTGCACTGTGCCAACTTTCTGACACTGAAAACCTATGCATTGTTAGGCAGTTTGCAGAATATTCAAGACTAAAAGAAATAAGCTAGGATGAGCAGCAGGCATCCCATATTTATGAGTACTACATTTCATAAGAAAGACTCTTTTACTTGTTTCCTAAGTTGGGATTGAATTGCTCCATTCCCCCCTGGAATTGTTAGTGTTGTATTAGGTTCTGCTTTGATAAGGTTTCACAATATTCTCTATGTAGTGTCCTCCTGCCCCTCACATTTCATGAACAACCCAACAGCTGTAAGGCCCATCCTGTCAGCTGTTCCTGAGATGTCTAAATCAGCTGTCACAGCAGACCTCAGCTGGAGTGAGAGAAAGATGGATTTGGAATACGCAGTAAATGGCCCCACATGTTTGAGCTGAGGTTTCTGAACAACTGGCCTGGGGTTGAGGAAGGGGGGAGCAGTGAGATTGCAGAATGTTAATCATCTCTTGTAGGAGAGAAAATGTCAGCCGGAGTTTGTTTGAAGAAAAGGGCGGCTGGACAGACATTTGGCTGCAAGGCAAAGTCTTCTTGGTCTGAGAAAGCCGTGGAATTCGTCTTTGAATGACACACGATTCATAATCTTCAGCTCTTTCCTTCCTGGGGTGTCATGTCTTATGTACACATGCAGCAGAGCATACACCCTTCCAAATGTTCCATAATGGGAAAGGGGAACACCTTTAACCCCCATATTTTTATCCATAAGGCACACATTGGCCATTTTCATCATATTCCTATCCTTTCATACAGAATAATCCAGGCAGACCATAAGTACTGCATACACTAAATACATACTTTTATTTCATTATAGTGTATGCAAATGCGAACTAAAAATATACTAATTCGTGCTTGTTAATTATTATTGCCAATCTCCACACCCCTCAACCTTTTGAGATGAGAAAAAAGGACATAAGGACATGCCCCCCCCCCCTCCACAATTATGTGAACCATAAAAAAACATAAAAAGCAAAATATGTGTATATTTTTCAGCACCATATTTCTTTTATACTGGCTTTCAAAAATAATAATGTGATAATAAAAAGTTTTGTATGAAAGCTTTAGTGTAGTGCAGGGGTCTCCAAACAGTCTTCACCAAGGTACAAATTCACTTGGCAAAAGTGTGAGATGGGGAAACAGCTCTCATTGTTTGAACACTCTTTGTGTGCAGTAAATTATTGTGTGGAGTAAATTAAATGTTCGGGACTGACATTCTGCGGTTTAGGCACAAGATGCTACTGTTTTCCTAACACAGCCTCAGACTGCATTGATATTTCTATATTCATGAAGAGGTGGGGTTTTTCACACAGAGTTGAGAAAACAGGAGGAGGAGAGACAGCAGCCATGTGTGGTGGATGGTGAATGCAGGAGCCGTGTGAGCAGAGAATCTGATGGCATCCAGGTGTGAGAGCATCCCTCAGTAACCAGAGCTGTAGCTAAGTGAAGCTGATCGTGTCCAAGACCCTGATCCTGTTCAGAGAAAGGAAGATTGCTGCCAGGAATGCTGATGAGAGCAGAGGAACAAAGCAACATACACTGCGATACCGCATGCTTGTTGGAGAGACATTTGTTCTGTTCAGAGTCACCAGCGGATGCAAAGCAGACCCGGGTCGGTAAGATCGTGCACGCACCTCATTTCAGTGTCGACGCCTAGAGACTGAGACCAGGCCTATAGTTAGTTAGTTAGGGTCTCTGTTTGTGTCAGGCCACAAGTGTTATTACTGATCATTGGAAGGACTCCATAACTTAAAGTGACATTTCACATTGGAGAGCTGATAACATCCCACAAACTCAAGCCAGACTGGCGATTTGCTCAGAAGGAATACTCAGGCACGTGCTACAGGACCAGTTATGGGAGGGGGAATACTGTAGATTTGTGTAAGATTGTAAGCTGTTGTGCTGCACCGCAGGCTAGCCCATACCGTACACCCATACACTGATTCCTGCTCTTTTAGGGTAATAACAGGTAAGGTGTGGCAGCTTAGTTGTGCCCGCCAGTAGGTAAATTACTTCACTTTCTACCTTCGTTCATCAGGAGGCGCCATGCTGTGCAGCACAAGGGTCTCAGCCTTTGGGCTGGGGTGTATGTAAATTTATTGTATGTTTCCAGCATTTGTGGTTGTGTTTATTTGCCACATCTAAGTAAAATTCTGTTGTGGTAAAAGCTGGTGTTTGGGTTGCTTTCCTCATTCGTGACTTCACTGTATCCTGGGGAGCCCACCCCGGTACATGGCTTACAAAAGCGCTGTCAGTAGTCCAGGCCACAGAGGAGAGGAAGATTGGGTAAGTTAATCTTCTTTTCTATGCCCTCTATACCTTAACCACTTGCCTACCAGGCACTTATACCCCCTTCCTTACCAGGCCAATTTTCAGCTTTCAGCTCTGCCGCACTTTGATTGACAATTGCGCGGTCATGCAACATTGTACCCATATGAAATTGTGATCATTTTTTTCTCACAAATAGAGCTTTCTTTTGGTGGTATTTAATTGCCACTGGGCCCTTTACTTTTTGCGCTATAAATAAAAAAATTGCAAAAAATTTGAAAAAAAAATTTTTTTCTTTGTTACTATTATAAAATTTTTCAAACAGGTATTTTTTCTCCTTCACTGATGTGCGTTGATGAGGCAGCACTGATGGGCACTGATAGGCGGCACTGATAGGCAGCACTAAAGGGCACTGATAGGCAGTACTAATGAGGTGGCACGGATAGGCGGCACTGATAGACAGCACTAATGAGGTGTCACGGATAGGCGGCACTAATATGCAGCACTGATAGGCGGCACTGATAGGTGACACTGATGATGGGTACTGATAGATGGCACTGACTGGCATCACTGCTGGGCACTGACTGGCGGCACTGACTGGCACAACCCCTGGGTACTGACTGGTGGCACTGACTGGCAGCACTGCTGGGCTGCACTGGTGGGTGACACTGGTGGGCAGCACTGGTGGGTGGGCACAGGTGGGTGTCACTGGTGGGCACAGGTGGGTGGGCACAGGTGGGTGGCACTTCTGGGCACAGGTAGGTGGCACTTCTGGGCACAGGTGTGTGACACTGCAGAGTGGCACAGGTGGGTGCACTGCTGGGCACAGGTGGGTGATCTGCTGGGCACAGGTGGGCGGAGCTAGTGGGCGCACTGCTGGGCACAGGTGGGCGGAACTTGTGGGTGGCACTGCTAGGCACCGATCATCAGGGCACTGATCATCAGTGTCCTGATGATCGGTGCCGATCCCCGCTGTGACAACTGCCGGTTCTCGGCAGTACTTTCCTCACGATCTGACAGAGTGAGGAAAGTGCAGCCGAGAACCGGCACTTGCATTTCCCTGTGATCAGCGTGTCATTGGACACCGCTGATCACGTGGTAAAAGGCCGCTTGGATCGGCCTTTTACCACATCACGTGATCAGCTGTGTCCGTAGGACACAGCGATCACGGAGATCGCCTGGTGCGCGCCCCCTGGGGCGCGCAGGAGAGCGCGTTCTGGGGGGACGTCATATGACGTCCAATCAGAACTGGCCGGCCGCAGTGAAGCCGTCATTCGGCTATCTGCGGTCGGCAACTAGTTAATGAACATTTAATCCATGCAAAGCGAGTGCAACCTCAATGCAAGGGAGAATTTTAAAATTGACCAGGTGAAAAAAAAGCCTAAAAAAATTCCACCACATCTACAGTTCGGTAAGCTGCAATACATATTTTATTTTGCTCTTGGATTTAGATATGCTTTAAACTTCAATGACTATTAATCAGCTTTTGTCACCATATGGCCGCAACTAGAGATGTGCAAAGTATTCAAAAATTCGATTCGGCTGATTCGGCGAATTCGAGGAATAAATTCGATTCGATGCGAATATATTCGCTGCGAATTTAACTTATAAAAAGGTGTTTCTAGGCTTCAGAGAGCCTTTATATTAGTGCAGAACACTGTACCTTTAATTTAAATGCCCTTGGAGTCTGCTGGGGAAGAGAAATAATACTGTCAGTCAGTATGACATGCAGATGAGTGCCGTCGATCTTAGAATCACCGCACACTTCACTCATTTGGGCAGTCACGGGGCCAAAACCAGAGTGTGGAGCCACAGTGTGGCGGTGGAGGCAGCAGCAATGGGAGGCCATACAGCACCCTATGACAAAATGGAACCCACCAGCAGTGTGAGGAGACCTGAAAGTGGCACATGGCAGAGTGTGGCGATGGAGACAACAGCAATGGGAGGCCGTACAGGGACCCATGAGAGACTCTGGACCTGGCAGCAGCATGAGGAGGCGGTACAGGGGCCCATGACAGATTACGGGCCTGGCAGCAGCAATGGGAGGCCCGTAATCTGCCAGCACCCTATGACAAAATGGAACCCACCAACAGTGTAAGGAGACCTGAAAGTGGCACATGACAGAGTGTGGCGATGAAGTCAGCAGCAATGGGAGGCCGTACAGGGACCCATGACACACTCTGGACCTGGCAGCAGCAAGAGGAGGCGGTACAGGGGCCCATGGCAGAGTGGCGAAGCGTAAGCAGCTTAAATTGAAGGCCATACAGAGGCCTATGTTAAAAATAATAACATGTTTGGGGCATGATTCATGGCGGATTTAGTCAGTTGTGTCAGGAACTGGTGGTTTGAAATCCAGACTAATCCACGCCTGATTCATTTTCACAAACGTGAGTCTCTCCACACTTTGGGTGGACAGTCGTGTCCTCCGCGGAGTTACAATACCTCCTGCCGCACTATACACGCGCTCCGATGCCACGCTACTGGCCGGGCATGACAGCCTTTCAAGGGCAAATTCAGCTAGTTGGGGCCAAAGGTCAAGTTTCGTTGCCCAGTAGTCAAGGGGATTGTCTACCTCGGTTGGCAGGGTGCTGTCCAAGTAGGCCCGAGCCTGTTGTTTGAGGTCCTGCTCCAGGTCCACCTGATGCTGCTGCTGCTGCGGCTGGTTAGTAGTTTCCTCACTGCGCTGGTGAAGAAAGCTACTCATCATCGACTGCAGACTGAGGCAGCTGCTGCTGGTGGAGCTGCCACTGCTCCTACCACCCCACCCCTCCCCTGCTGCCATGGCAGCGGAACGCGAGCGCACAGGGCCCACAGTGTCTGAGGATGGACGTTGGCGCAGAAAGGCAGAGACCAACTGACTACATAGGTGGTTTTTATAGTACGTTATTTTGGCCTCCCTCTCAGCAGGTGTGAAAAAGGCCACCATTTTTGAACGGTACGAGGGTCCAACAAGGTGGACAGCCAAAAGTCATCCCTCTGTCTGATGGTTATTATTCGGCTGTCGCTACGCAAGCAACCGAGCATGCTATGGGCCATTTGTGCCAAGGAATGCGAGGGACTCCCTGCCTCCATCTCCACAGCATACTGCCACGGTGCGTCTGGGTCCTCTGTCTCCTCCTCCTCTACCAGATGCTCCTGCTCCTCCAATCCTGTCCGCTGAGTGGAAAAACCACCCATTTCACTCAATAATTCCTGAGCACCAATGTCCTCCTCTACCTCCTCCTCTTCTTCCTGTCCTGCCCCCACAGGGGTCATGTGGCGTTGAGATCTGTGCGCCACGTCTACCGCACCCTGACCAGCCATTGTTAACAGCATTTGTTCCAGGACGTGCAACAGAGGAATGACGTCGTTCATCCCATAGTCCTGCCGACAGGTGTCACGCATGAGCTGCCAATGGCTGACATCTAAGTTACAGAGGGGAGTACCTTTATCCGCTTGTAACATCAGGAAATTGGTGATGGCCTTTCGCTGTTCGTAAAGGCGGTTAACATATGTAGGGTTGAATTCCACCTTGTTGCAACGTCACAGCATGAGGAGTCAGTACGGGGGCCCATGGCAGATTACGGGCCTGGCAGCAGCAATGGGAGGCCCGTAATCTGCCAGCACCCTATGACAAAATGGAACACACCAGCAGTGTGAGGAAACCTGAAAGTGGCACATGGCAGAGTGTGGCGATGGAGACAGCAGCAATGGGAGGCCGTACAGGGACCCATGAGAGACTCTGGACCTGGCAGCATTAAACATGTATTGCAATATGTGTGAACCAAATATCCCTATTTGTTGCATAGTTTGCTTGAAAGGGTATATACCAGTGTGCAGAGGGTCCTTCAGAATTTCTAGAGTTAATGTGGTTACACCCCTTTAGCACCTGATGGATAAATGCATGCACTAGCTGTATGGATTTGAGCACAGGGATCTCTTGTTTGTTGTATTGTTGGGTCAGTAGCCAGACCTGAACCTTGTAGCTCTCCCCATTGTGTCTTTTCCCCTATGCTAGCATTGTGTCCACAGTAGCACTTGTGTAGGCAGGGCAGAGTAGGACTGGCCATAGAGGGATTACTTTGACGCAGTTGGCCAGCTTAAACATGTATTGCAATATGTGTGAACCAAATATCCCTATTTGTTGCATAGTTTGCTTGAAAGGGTATATACCAGTGTGCAGAGGGTCCTTCAGAATTTCTAGAGTTAATGTGGTTACACCCCTTTAGCACCTGATGGATAAATGCATGCACTAGCTGTATGGATTTGAGCACAGGGATCTCTTGTCTCTTGTTTGTAGGAGACCTGAAAGTGGCACATGGCAGAGTGTGGCGATGGAGGCAGCAGCAATGGGAGGCCGTACAGGGACCCATGAGAGACTCTGGACCTGGCAGCAGCATGAGGAGGCGGTACGGGGGCCCATGGCAGATTACGGGCCTGGCAGCAGCAATGGGAGGCCCGTAATCTGCCAGCACCCTATGACAAAATGGAACAAACCAGCAGTGTGAGGAGACCTGAAAGTGGCACATGGCAGAGTGTGGCGATGGAGACAGCAGCAATGGGAGGCCGTACAGGGACCCAGGAGAGACTCTGGACCTGGCAGCAGCATGAGGAGGCAGTACGGGGGCCCATGGCAGATTACGGGCCTGGCAGCAGCAATGGGAGGCCCGTAATCTGCCAGCACCCTATGACAAAATGGAACACACCAGCAGTGTGAGGAGACCTAAAAGTGGCACATGGCAGAGTGTGGCGATGGAGGCAGCAGCAATGGGAGGCTGTACAGGGACCCATGAGAGACTCTGGACCTGGCAGCAGCATGAGGAGGCGGTACGGGGGCCCATGGCAGATTACGGGCCTGGCAGCAGCAATGGGAGGCCCGTAATCTGCCAGCACCCTATGACAAAATGGAACACACCAGCAGTGTGAGGAGACCTGAAAGTGGCACATGGCACAGTGTGGCGATGGAGACAGCAGCAATGGGAGGCCGTACAGGGACCCATGAGAGACTCTGGACCTGGCAGCAGCATGAGGAGGCGGTACGGGGGCCCATGGCAGATTACGGGCCTGGCAGCAGAAATGGGAGGCCTGTAATCTGCCAGCACCCTATGACAAAATGGAACACACCAGCAGTGTGAGGAGACCTGAAAGTGGCACATGGCAGAGTGTGGCGATGGAGGCAGCAGCAATGGGAGGCCGTACAGGGACCCATGAGAGACTCTGCACCTGGCAGCAGCATGAGGAGGCGGTACGGGGGCCCATGGCAGATTACGGGCCTGGCAGCAGCAATGGGAAGCCCGTAATCTGCCAGCACCCTATGACAAAATGGAACACACCAGCAGTGTGAGGAGACCTGAAAGTGGCACATGGCAGAGTGTGGCGATGGAGGCAGCAGCAATGGGAGGCCGTACAGGGACCCATGAGAGACTCTAAACCTGGCAGCAGCATGAGGAGGCGGTACAGGGGCCCATGGCAGATTACGGGCCTGGCAGCAGCAATGGGAGGCCCGTAATCTGCCAGCACCCTATGACAAAATGGAACACACCAGCAGTGTGAGGAGACCTGAAAGTGGCACATGGCAGAGTGTGGCGATGGAGGCAGCAGCAATGGGAGGCCGTACAGGGACCCATGAGAGACTCTGGACCTGGCAGCAGCATGAGGAGGTGGTACAGGGGCCCATGGCAGATTACGGGCCTGGCAGCAGCAATGGGAGGCCCGTAATCTGCCAGCACCCTATGACAAAATGGAACACACCAGCAGTGTGAGGAGACCTGAAAGTGGCACATGGCAGAGTGTGGCGATGGAGGCAGCAGCAATGGGAGGCCGTACAGGGACCCATGAGAGACTCTGGACCTGGCAGCAGCATGAGGAGGCGGTACGGGGGCCCATGGCAGATTACGGGCCTGGCAGCAGCAATGGGAGGCCCATAATCTGCCAGCACCCTATGACAAAATGGAACACACCAGCAGTGTGAGGAGACCTAAAAGTGGCACATGGCACAGTGTGGCGATGGAGACAGCAGCAATGGGAGGCCGTACAGGGACCCAGGAGAGACTCTGGACCTGGCAGCAGCATGAGGAGGCAGTACGGGGGCCCATGGCAGATTACGGGCCTGGCAGCAGCAATGGGAGGCCCGTAATCTGCCAGCACCCTATGACAAAATGGAACACACCAGCAGTGTGAGGAGACCTAAAAGTGGCACATGGCAGAGTGTGGCGATGGAGGCAGCAGCAATGGGAGGCTGTACAGGGACCCATGAGAGACTCTGGACCTGGCAGCAGCATGAGGAGGCGGTACGGGGGCCCATGGCAGATTACGGGCCTGGCAGCAGCAATGGGAGGCCCGTAATCTGCCAGCACCCTATGACAAAATGGAACACACCAGCAGTGTGAGGAGACCTGAAAGTGGCACATGGCACAGTGTGGCGATGGAGACAGCAGCAATGGGAGGCCGTACAGGGACCCATGAGAGACTCTGGACCTGGCAGCAGCATGAGGAGGCGGTACGGGGGCCCATGGCAGATTACGGGCCTGGCAGCAGAAATGGGAGGCCTGTAATCTGCCAGCACCCTATGACAAAATGGAACACACCAGCAGTGTGAGGAGACCTGAAAGTGGCACATGGCAGAGTGTGGCGATGGAGGCAGCAGCAATGGGAGGCCGTACAGGGACCCATGAGAGACTCTGGACCTGGCAGCAGCATGAGGAGGCGGTACGGGGGCCCATGGCAGATTACGGGCCTGGCAGCAGCAATGGGAAGCCCGTAATCTGCCAGCACCCTATGACAAAATGGAACACACCAGCAGTGTGAGGAGACCTGAAAGTGGCACATGGCAGAGTGTGGCGATGGAGGCAGCAGCAATGGGAGGCCGTACAGGGACCCATGAGAGACTCTAAACCTGGCAGCAGCATGAGGAGGCGGTACAGGGGCCCATGGCAGATTACGGGCCTGGCAGCAGCAATGGGAGGCCCGTAATCTGCCAGCACCCTATGACAAAATGGAACACACCAGCAGTGTGAGGAGACCTGAAAGTGGCACATGGCAGAGTGTGGCGATGGAGGCAGCAGCAATGGGAGGCCGTACAGGGACCCATGAGAGACTCTGGACCTGGCAGCAGCATGAGGAGGTGGTACAGGGGCCCATGGCAGATTACGGGCCTGGCAGCAGCAATGGGAGGCCCGTAATCTGCCAGCACCCTATGACAAAATGGAACACACCAGCAGTGTGAGGAGACCTGAAAGTGGCACATGGAAGAGTGTGGCGATGGAGGCAGCAGCAATGGGAGGCCGTAAAGGGACCCATGAGAGACTCTGGACCTGGCAGCAGCATGAGGAGGCGGTACGGGGGCCCATGGCAGATTACGGGCCTGGCAGCAGCAATGGGAGGCCCGTAATCTGCCAGCACCCTATGACAAAATGGAACACACCAGCAGTGTGAGGAGACCTGAAAGTGGCACATGGCAGAGTGTGGCGATGGAGGCAGCAGCAATGGGAGGCCGTACAGGGACCCATGAGAGACTCTGGACCTGGCAGCAGCATGAGGAGGCGGTACGGGGGCCCATGGCAGATTACGGGCCTGGCAGCAGCAATGGGAGGCCCGTAATCTGCCAGCACCGTATGGCAAAATGGAACACACCAGCAGTGTGAGGAGACCTAAAAGTGGCACATGGCAGAGTGTGGCGATGGAGGCAGCAGCAATGGGAGGCCGTACAGGGACCCATGAGAGACTCTGGACCTGGGAGCAGCATGAGGAGGCGGTACGGGGGCCCATGGCAGATTACGGGCCTGGCAGCAGCAATGGGAGGCCCGTAATCTGCCAGCACCCTATGACAAAATGGAACACACCAGCAGTGTGAGGAGACCTGAAAGTGGCACATGACAGAGTGTGGCGATGGAGGCAGCAGCAATGGGAGGCCGTACAGGGACCCAGGAGAGACTCTGGACCTGGCAGCAGCATGAGGAGGCGGTACGGGGGCCCATGGCAGATTACGGGCCTGGCAGCAGCAATGGGAGGCCCGTAATCTGCCAGCACCCTATGACAAAATGGAACACACCAGCAGTGTGAGGAGACCTGAAAGTGGCACATGGCAGAGTGTGGCGATGGAGGCAGCAGCAATGGGAGGCCGTACAGGGACCCATGAGAGACTCTGGACCTGGGAGCAGCATGAGGAGGCGGTACGGGGGCCCATGGCAGATTACAGGCCTGGCAGCAGCAATGGGAGGCCCGTAATCTGCCAGCACCCTATGACAAAATGGAACACACCAGCAGTGTGAGGAGACCTGAAAGTGGCACATGACAGAGTGTGGCGATGGAGACAGCAGCAATGGGAGGCCGTACAGGGACCCATGAGAGACTCTGGACCTGGCAGCAGCATGAGGAGGCGGTACTGGGGCCCATGGCAGATTACGGGCCTGGCAGCAGCAATGGGAGGCCCGTAATCTGCCAGCACCCTATGACAAAATGGAACACACCAGCAGTGTGAGGAGACCTGAAAGTGGCACATGGCACAGTGTGGCGATGGAGACAGCAGCAATGGGAGGCCGTACAGGGACCCATGAGAGACTCTGGACCTGGCAGCAGCATGAGGAGGCGGTACGGGGGCCCATGGCAGATTACGGGCCTGGCAGCAGCAATGGGAGGCCTGTAATCTGCCAGCACCCTATGACAAAATGGAACACACCAGTAGTGTGAGGAGACCTGAAAGTGGCACATGGCAGATTGTGGCGATGGAGACAGCAGCAATGGGAGGCCGTACAGGGACCCATTAGACACTCTGGACCTGGCAGCAGCATGAGGAGGCGGTACAGGGGCCCATGGCAGATAACAGGCCTGGCAGCAGCAATGGGAGGCCCGTAATCTGCCAGCACCCTATGACAAAATGGAACACACCAGCAGTGTGAGGAGACCTGAAAGTGGCACATGGCAGAGTGTGGCGATGGAGACAGCAGCAATGGGAGGCCGTACAGGGACCCATTAGACACTCTGGACCTGGCAGCAGCATGAGGAGGCGGTACAGGGGCCCATGGCAGATTACAGGCCTGGCAGCAGCAATGGGAGGCCCGTAATCTGCCAGCACCCTATGACAAAATGGAACACACCAGCAGTGTGAGGAGACCTGAAAGTGGCACATGGCAGAGTTAACATGTTTGGGGCATGATTCATGGCGGATTTAGTCAGTTGTGTCAGGAACTGGTGGTTTGAAATTCAGACTAATCCACGCCTGATTCATTTTCACAAACGTGAGTCTCTCCACACTTTGGGTGGACAGTCGTGTCCTCCGCGGAGTTACAATACCTCCTGCCGCACTAAACACGCGCTCCGATGCCACGCTACTGGCCGGGCATGACAGCCTTTCAAGGGCAAATTCAGCTAGTTGGGGCCAAAGGTCAAGTTTCGTTGCCCAGTAGTCAAGGGAATTGTCTACCTCGGTTGGCAGGGTGCTGTCCAAGTAGGCCCAAGCCTGTTGTTTGAGGTCCTGCTCCAGGTCCACCTGATGCTGCTGCTGCTGCTGCTGCTGCTGCTGCTGCTGCGGCTGGTTAGTAGTTTCCTCACTGCGCTGGTGAAGAAAGCTACTCATCATCGACTGAGGCAGCCGCTGCTGGTGGAGCTGCCACTGCTCCTACCACCCCACCCCTCCCCTGCTGCCATGGCAGCGGAACGCGAGCGCACAGGGCCCACAGTGTCTGAGGATGGACGTTGGCGCAGAAAGGCAGAGACCAACTGACTACATAGGTGGTTTTTATAGTACGTTATTTTGGCCTCCCTCTCAGCAGGTGTGAAAAAGGCCACCATTTTTGAACGGTAGCGAGGGTCCAACAAGGTGGACAGCCAAAAGTCATCCCTCTGTCTGATGGTTATTATTCGGCTGTCGCTACGCAAGCAACCGAGCATGCTATGGGCCATTTGTGCCAAGGAATGCGAGGGACTCCCTGCCTCCATCTCCACAGCATACTGCCACGGTGCGTCTGGGTCCTCTGTCTCCTCCTCCTCCTCCTCTACCAGATGCTCCTGCTCCTCCACTCCTGTCCGCTGAGTGGAAAAACCACCCATTTCACTCAATAATTCCTGAGCACAAATGTCCTCCTCTACCTCCTCCTCTTCTTCCTGTCCTGCCCCCACAGGGGTCATGTGGCGTTGAGATCTGTGCGCCACGTCTACCGCACCCTGACCAGCCATTGTTAACAGCATTTGTTCCAGTACGTGCAACAGAGGAATGACGTCGTTCATCCCATAGTCCTGCCGACTCACGAATAGCGTGGCCTCCTCAAAGGGCCTGAGCAAGCGGCAGGTGTCACGCATGAGCTGCCAATGGCTGACATCGAAGTTACACAGGGGAGTACCTTTATCCGCTTGTAACATCAGGAAATCGGTGATGGCCTTTCGCTGTTCGTAAAGGCGGTCTAACATGTGTAGGGTTGAATTCCACCTTGTTGCAACGTCGCAGATCAGGCGATGCTGTGGAATTCCGTTCTGCCGCTGCAGCTCAAGGAGGGTGTGCTTTGCGGTGTAGGAATGGCTGAAATGCATGCAAAGTTTACGTGACATTTTAAGGATGTCTTGCAGTGGGATGGTGGATTTTAGGAACCACTTGACAACCAGATTGAACACGTGAGCCATGCATGGCGCATGGCACAACCTTCCTTGACGCAGAGCAGACACCATGTTCTTTCCGTTGTCGGTCAACATGGTTCCAATTTTCAGTTTGCGCGGAGACAGCCATCTGTCGATTTCTCTGTTCATTACACTCAGAAGTTCCTCCCCTGTGTGACTACGTTCGCCAAGGCATACCAGGTGCAGCACAGCGTGACACCGTTGCGCCCTGCACATGTGATATGCCGGTCGGGTAATGGGACTTGGCACGGGGGTGGCGGCTGAGGACACGGCGGAAGAAGAGGTGGTAGAGGCGGACATCTTTTGTGGACCAAGGACGTGCAAACGTGGAGGCAAAAGCGGCGTGACCTGTCCAAGTTGCTGGTGCGGCTGTGCCGGCACCACGTTCACCCAGTGGGCCGTAAATGACATGTACTGTCCCTGACCGTAGTTACAGCTCCACACGTCGGCGCTGCCGTGCACTTTGGCAGAGACCGACATGCTCAAAGACTGGCCCACCATCTCTTCTACATGTGAATGCAGGGCTGGCACTGCCTTTTTGGCGAAGAAATGACGGCTTGGCACTCTCCACCATGGCGCGGCACAAGCCATCATTTCTCGGAAAGGTGCTGAGTCCACCACTTGGAAAGGGAGGGACTGCAGCACCAGCAACTTGGACAGGAGGACGTTCAGCTTTTGCACCGTCGGGTGCGTGCTCGCAAACTGTTGTCTTTTGGAAACGGATTCCAAGAAAGACTGCTGACAGAATCCGTGAAGAGGAGTAGCAGGAGAAGGAGCATCTGAACGAGCGGAAGATGCCAACGAGCGACAACTCCCCTCAGCAGAGGTGTTGGAGCCTTGACTGGCTGATAGAGGGCGATTGACGTCGGGTGACGGAGCAAGTAACGGAGCGGGTGATGGAGCGGGGGCTGGGGCAGGCAAAACCGCCGTATCTTTATCACGGTTTTCCCAGGCCACCAAATGGCGACGCTGCATATGCTGACGCAACGCTGTAGTCCCAACATGGGCCCCCTGGCCACGCTTGACTTTCTGGCCACATAGTCGACATACGGCTACGTTTACTTCCTCGGGCGGCTTGACGAAAAATTGCCACACCGCCGAGTAGGAAACTTTGCCTCCGATACTCCTCACTGGCTGACTGCTACTTCCTCCGTGCACACCGGCACCACTACTGGCCGTGGTGGTAGGCTGCAGTGGAGCTGGTGCTCTACTCCGTGGCCGTTTGCCTCCACTGACACTGCTGCGACCCTGCTGCCTCCTGGGCAACCCACCGACTGTTTTGCTCGCTGCCAAGCTGCCACCCTCTTCTCCTGATGATGCGGAAGCAATAGCCTGATGACGACGAGGCTGCCAAGTGCGATCAGCCTCATCATAATCAATTAGGGTCTCCGCCTCACTACTAGCCCCCTCGGCTGCGTGTGGGTCAGGAGACAGACCTGTCTCTAGACCGGCTACCGAGCCACTCTCCTCGCCAGTACTTCTTCGCCTGGCTGCTGAAGAGGCGGATGTCTCCCCCGTTCCTGACCGCCCTCTGTTAGCTCTTCCTCACTGTACAGTGGGGCTGAGCCCACAGCATGCGATACTTCGCTTGGTGAGGGAACACCAAAGGACAGGGGCAGGTAGAGGACACGTGATTTCAGTGGGCTTGCTCCCGGGCCATGCCAACTAACGGTTGTGTCTGACGTACCCACCGACCGTTGGCTGTAGGTGTCAGAGGTGACCTGGGAAGAGGAAGACGACCGAGCCAACCAATCGATGACGGCAGGGTTGTCGGTGGAGACACGACCGCTGGATGACACCGGGAGCACTGGCCTCTGGCTGCGACTAGTGCTGCCTCCACCCCTTCCTCTGCTGCCACGTCTGCTCGCTCCTAAAACATTGCCTCCTCTGCCACTCCTCTGCGTGTTGTCCTACATACTCTTTAATTAAATGATTCTGTGTCCCTGAGTAACAATTCTGTGTCCCTCAGTAACAATTCTGTGTCTGTCCCTGAGTAACAATTCTGTGTCCCTCAGTAACAATTCTGTGTCCCTCAGTAACAATTCTGTGTCCCTCAGTAACAATTCTGTGTCTGTCCCTGAGTAACAATTCTGTGTCCCTGAGTAACAATTCCGTGTCCCTCAGTAACAATTCTGTGTCCCTCAGTAACAATTCTGTGTCCCTCAGTAACAATTCTGTGTCTGTCCCTGAGTAACAATTCTGTGTCTGTCCCTGAGTAACAATTCTGTGTCCCTCAGTAACAATTCTGTGTCCCTCAGTAACAATTCTGTGTCTGTCCCTGAGTAACAATTCTGTGTCCCTGAGTAACAATTCTGTGTCCCTGAGTAACAATTCTGTGTCCCTCAGTAACAATTCTGTGTCTGTCCCTGAGTAACAATTCTGTGTCCCTCAGTAACAATTCTGTGTCTGTCCCTGAGTAACAATTCTGTGTCCCTGAGTAACAATTCTGTTTCTCTGAGTAACAATTCTGTGCCCCTGAGTAACAATTCTGTGCCCCTGAGTAACAATTCTGTGTCCCTCAGTAACAATTCTGTGTCCCTCAGTAACAATTCTGTGTCCCTCAGTAACAATTCTGTGTCTGTCCCTGAGTAACAATTCTGTGTCCCTCAGTAACAATTCTGTGTCCCTCAGTAACAATTCTGTGTCCATCAGTAACAATTCTGTGTCTGTCCCTGAGTAACAATTCTGTGTCCCTGAGTAACAATTCTGTGTCCCTCAGTAACAATTCTGTGTCCCTCAGTAACAATTCTGTGTCTGTCCCTGAGTAACAATTCTGTGTCCCTCAGTAACAATTCTGTGTCCCTCAGTAACAATTCTGTGTCCCTCAGTAACAATTCTGTGTCTGTCCCTGAGTAACAATTCTGTGTCCCTCAGTAACAATTCTGTGTCCCTCCGTAACAATTCTGTGTCCCTGAGTAACAATTCTCTTTCCCTGAGTAACAATTCTGTGTCCCTGAGTAACAATTCTGTGTCCCTCAGTAACAATTCTGTGTCCCTGAGTAACAATTCTGTGTCCCTCAGTAACAATTCTGTGTCCCTGAGTAACAATTCTGTGTCCCTCAGTAACAATTCTGTGTCCCTCAGTAACAATTCTGTGTCTGTCCCTGAGTAACAATTCTGTGTCCCTCAGTAACAATTCTGTGTCCCTCAGTAACAATTCTGTGTCCCTCAGTAACAATTCTGTGTCTGTCCCTGAGTAACAATTCTGTGTCCCTGAGTAACAATTCCGTGTCCCTCAGTAACAATTCTGTGTCCCTCAGTAACAATTCTGTGTCCCTCTGTAACAATTCTGTGTCCCTCAGTAACAATTCTGTGTCTGTCCCTGAGTAACAATTCTGTGTCTGTCCCTGAGTAACAATTCTGTGTCCCTCAGTAACAATTCTGTGTCCCTCAGTAACAATTCTGTGTCTGTCCCTGAGTAACAATTCTGTGTCCCTGAGTAACAATTCTGTGTCCCTGAGTAACAATTCTGTGTCCCTCAGTAACAATTCTGTGTCTGTCCCTGAGTAACAATTCTGTGTCCCTCAGTAACAATTCTGTGTCTGTCCCTGAGTAACAATTCTGTGTCCCTGAGTAACAATTCTGTTTCTCTGAGTAACAATTCTGTGCCCCTGAGTAACAATTCTGTGCCCCTGAGTAACAATTCTGTGTCCCTCAGTAACAATTCTGTGTCCCTCAGTAACAATTCTGTGTCCCTCAGTAACAATTCTGTGTCTGTCCCTGAGTAACAATTCTGTGTCCCTCAGTAACAATTCTGTGTCCCTCAGTAACAATTCTGTGTCCATCAGTAACAATTCTGTGTCTGTCCCTGAGTAACAATTCTGTGTCCCTGAGTAACAATTCTGTGTCTGTCCCTGAGTAACAATTCTGTGTCCCTCAGTAACAATTCTGTGTCCCTCAGTAACAATTCTGTGTCCCTCAGTAACAATTCTGTGTCTGTCCCTGAGTAACAATTCTGTGTCCCTCAGTAACAATTCTGTGTCCCTCAGTAACAATTCTGTGTCCCTGAGTAACAATTCTCTTTCCCTGAGTAACAATTCTGTGTCCCTGAGTAACAATTCTGTGTCCCTCAGTAACAATTCTGTGTCCCTGAGTAACAATTCTGTGTCCCTCAGTAACAATTCTGTGTCCCTGAGTAACAATTCTGTGTCCCTCAGTAACAATTCTGTGTCCCTCAGTAACAATTCTGTGTCTGTCCCTGAGTAACAATTCTGTGTCCCTCAGTAACAATTCTGTGTCCCTCAGTAACAATTCTGTGTCCCTCAGTAACAATTCTGTGTCTGTCCCTGAGTAACAATTCTGTGTCCCTGAGTAACAATTCCGTGTCCCTCAGTAACAATTCTGTGTCCCTCAGTAACAATTCTGTGTCCCTCTGTAACAATTCTGTGTCCCTCAGTAACAATTCTGTGTCTGTCCCTGAGTAACAATTCTGTGTCTGTCCCTGAGTAACAATTCTGTGTCCCTCAGTAACAATTCTGTGTCCCTCAGTAACAATTCTGTGTCTGTCCCTGAGTAACAATTCTGTGTCCCTGAGTAACAATTCTGTGTCCCTGAGTAACAATTCTGTGTCCCTCAGTAACAATTCTGTGTCTGTCCCTGAGTAACAATTCTGTGTCCCTCAGTAACAATTCTGTGTCTGTCCCTGAGTAACAATTCTGTGTCCCCGAGTAACAATTCTGTTTCTCTGAGTAACAATTCTGTGCCCCTGAGTAACAATTCTGTGCCCCTGAGTAACAATTCTGTGTCCCTCAGTAACAATTCTGTGTCCCTCAGTAACAATTCTGTGTCTGTCCCTGAGTAACAATTCTGTGTCCCTCAGTAACAATTCTGTGTCCCTCAGTAACAATTCTGTGTCCATCAGTAACAATTCTGTGTCTGTCCCTGAGTAACAATTCTGTGTCCCTGAGTAACAATTCTGTGTCCCTGAGTAACAATTCTGTGTCCCTCAGTAACAATTCTGTGTCCCTCAGTAACAATTCTGTGTCTGTCCCTGAGTAACAATTCTGTGTCCCTCAGTAACAATTCTGTGTCCCTCAGTAACAATTCTGTGTCCCTCAGTAACAATTCTGTGTCTGTCCCTGAGTAACAATTCTGTGTCCCTCAGTAACAATTCTGTGTCCCTCAGTAACAATTCTGTGTCCCTGAGTAACAATTCTCTTTCCCTGAGTAACAATTCTGTGTCCCTGAGTAACAATTCTGTGTCCCTCAGTAACAATTCTGTGTCCCTGAGTAACAATTCTGTGTCCCTCAGTAACAATTCTGTGTCCCTGAGTAACAATTCTGTGTCCCTCAGTAACAATTCTGTGTCCCTCAGTAACAATTCTGTGTCTGTCCCTGAGTAACAATTCTGTGTCCCTCAGTAACAATTCTGTGTCCCTCAGTAACAATTCTGTGTCCCTCAGTAACAATTCTGTGTCTGTCCCTGAGTAACAATTCTGTGTCCCTGAGTAACAATTCCGTGTCCCTCAGTAACAATTCTGTGTCCCTCAGTAACAATTCTGTGTCCCTCTGTAACAATTCTGTGTCTGTCCCTGAGTAACAATTCTGTGTCCCTGAGTAACAATTCTGTGTCCCTGAGTAACAATTCTGTGTCCCTCAGTAACAATTCTGTGTCCCTGAGTAACAATTCTGTGTCCCTGAGTAACAATTCTGTGTCCCTCAGTAACAATTCTGTGTCCCTCAGTAACAATTCTGTGTCTGTCCCTGAGTAACAATTCTGTGTCCCTGAGTAACAATTCTGTGTCCCTCAGTAACAATTCTGTGTCCCTCAGTAACAATTATGTGTCCCTGAGTAACAATTCTGTGTCCCTGAGTAACAATTATGTGTCCATGAGTAACAATTCTGTGTCCCTCAGTAACAATTCTGTGTCCCTCAGTAACAATTCTGTGTCTGTCCCTGAGTAACAATTCTGTGTCCCTCAGTAACAATTCTGTGTCCCTCAGTAACAATTATATGTCCCTCAGTAACAATTCTGTGTCCCTCAGTAACAATTCTGTGTCTGTCCCTGAGTAACAATTCTGTGTCCCTGAGTAACAATTCTGTGTCCCTCAGTAACAATTCTGTGTCCCTGAGTAACAATTATGTGTCCCTGAGTAACAATTCTGTGTCCCTCAGTAACAATTCTGTGTCCCTCAGTAACAATTCTGTGTCTGTCCCTCAGTAACAATTCTGTGTCCCTCAGTAAAAATTCTGTGTCCCTCAGTAACAATTCTGTGTCTTTCCCTGAGTAACAATTCTTTGTCTGTCCCTGAGTAACAATTCTGTGTCCCTCAGTAACAATTCTGTGTCCCTGAGTAACAATTCTGTGTCCCTCAGTAACAATTCAGTGTCCCTCAGTAACAATTCTGTGTCCCTGAGTAACAATTCTGTGTCCCTCAGTAACAATTCTGTGTCCCTCAGTAACAATTCTGTGTCTGTCCCTGAGTAACAATTCTGTGTCCCTGAGTAACAATTCTGTGTCCCTGAGTAACAATTCTGTGTCCCTCAGTAACAATTCTGTGTCCCTCAGTAACAATTCTGTGTCCCTCAGTAACAATTCTGTGTCTGTCCCTGAGTAACAATTCTGTGTCTGTCCCTGAGTAACAATTCTGTGTCTGTCCCTGAGTAACAATTCTGTGTCCCTCAGTAACAATTCTGTGTCTGTCCCTGAGTAACAATTCTGTGTCCCTCAGTAACAATTCTGTGTCCCTCAGTAACAATTCTGTGTCCCTCAGTAACAATTCTGTGTCTGTCCCTGAGTAACAATTCTGTGTCTGTCCCTGAGTATCAATTCTGTGTCCCTGAGTAACAATTCTGTGTCCCTGAGTAACAATTCTGTGTCCCTCAGTAACAATTCTGTGTCTGTCCCTCAGTAACAATTCTGTGTCCCTGAGTAACAATTCTGTGTCCCTGAGTAACAATTCTGTGTCCCTCAGTAACAATTCTGTGTCCCTCAGTAACAATTCTGTGTCTGTCTGAGAGTAACAATTCTGTGTCCCTGAGTAACAATTCTGTGTCCCTCAGTAACAATTCTGTGTCCCTCAGTAACAATTCTGTGTCCCTGAGTAACAATTCTGTGTCCCTGAGTAACAATTCTGTGTCCCTCAGTAACAATTCTGTGTCCCTCAGTAACAATTCTGTGTCTGTCCCTGAGTAACAATTCTGTGTCCCTAAGTAACAATTCTGTGTCCCTAAGTAACAATTCTGTGGCCCTAAGTAACGGTTCTGTGGCCCTAAGTAACGGTTCTGTGGCCCTAAGTAACGGTTCTGTGGCCCTAAGTAACACTTCTGTGTCCCTAAGTAACAATTCTGTGTCCCTAAGTAACGGTTCTGTGTCCCTAAGTAACGGTTCTGTGGCCCTAAGTAACAGTTCTGTGTCCCTCAGTAACAATTCTGTGTCCCTCAGTAACAATTCTGTGTCCCTCAGTAACAATTCTGTGTCTTTCCCTGAGTAACAATTCTGTGTCTGTCCCTGAGTAACAATTCTGTGTCCCTCAGTAACAATTCTGTGTCCCTGAGTAACAATTCTGTGTCCCTGAGTAACAATTCTGTGTCCCTCAGTAACAATTCAGTGTCCCTCAGTAACAATTCTGTGTCCCTCAGTAACAATTCTGTGTCCCTCGGTAACAATTCTGTGTCTGTCCCTGAGTAACAATTCTGTGTCCCTGAGTAACAATTCTGTGTCCCTCAGTAACAATTCTGTGTCCCTGAGTAACAATTATGTGTCCCTGAGTAACAATTCTGTGTCCCTGAGTAACAATTCTGTGTCCCTCAGTAACAATTCTGTGTCCCTCAGTAACAATTCTGTGTCTGTCCCTCAGTAACAATTCTGTGTCCCTCAGTAACAATTCTGTGTCCCTCAGTAACAATTCTGTGTCTTTCCCTGAGTAACAATTCTGTGTCTGTCCCTGAGTAACAATTCTGTGTCCCTCAGTAACAATTCTGTGTCCCTGAGTAACAATTCTGTGTCCCTGAGTAACAATTCTGTGTCCCTCAGTAACAATTCAGTGTCCCTCAGTAACAATTCTGTGTCCCTGAGTAACAATTCTGTGTCCCTCAGTAATAATTCTGTGTCCCTCAGTAACAATTCTGTGTCTGTCCCTGAGTAACAATTCTGTGTCCCTGAGTAACAATTCTGTGTCCCTGAGTAACAATTCTGTGTCCCTCAGTAACAATTCTGTGTCCCTCAATAACAATTCTGTGTCTGTCCCTGAGTAACAATTCTGTGTCTGTCCCTGAGTAACAATTCTGTGTCTGTCCCTGAGTAACAATTCTGTGTCCCTCAGTAACAATTCTGTGTCTTTCCCTGAGTAACAATTCTGTGTCCCTCAGTAACAATTCTGTGTCCCTCAGTAACAATTCTGTGTCTGTCCCTGAGTAACAATTCTGTGTCTGTCCCTGAGTATCAATTCTGTGTCCCTGAGTAACAATTCTGTGTCCCTCAGTAACAATTCTGTGTCCCTCAGTAACAATTCTGTTTCTGTCCCTGAGTAACAATTCTGTGTCCCTGAGTAACAATTCTGTGTCCCTGAGTAACAATTCTGTGTCCCTCAGTAACAATTCTGTGTCCCTCAGTAACAATTCTGTGTCTGTCCCTGAGTAACAATTCTGTGTCCCTCAGTAACAATTCTGTGTCCCTCAGTAACAATTCTGTGTCCCTCAGTAACAATTCTGTGTCCCTGAGTAACAATTCTGTGTCCCTGTGTAACAATTCTGTGTCCCTGAGTAACAATTCTGTGTCCCTCAGTAACAATTCTGTGTCCCTCAGTAACAATTCTGTGTCCCTCAGTAACAATTCTGTGTCTGTCCCTGAGTAACAATTCTGTGTCCCTAAGTAACAATTCTGTGTCCCTAAGTAACAATTCTGTGGCCCTAAGTAACGGTTCTGTGGCCCTAAGTAACGGTTCTGTGGCCCTAAGTAACGGTTCTGTGGCCCTAAGTAACACTTCTGTGTCCCTAAGTAACAATTCTGTGTCCCTAAGTAACGGTTCTGTGTCCCTAAGTAACGGTTCTGTGGCCCTAAGTAACGGTTCTGTGTCCCTAAGTAACAATTCTGTGTCCTTAAGTAACGGTTCTGTGGCCCTAAGTAACGATTCTGTGTCCCTAAGTAACGGTTCTGTGTCCCTAAGTAACGATTCTGTGGCCCTAAGTAACGGTTCTGTGTCCTTAAGTAACGATTCTGTGGCCCTAACTCTCTCCCTGAATACAGACAGCTCTGCCTCTCTTGAATGACTGGAGGCTAATGCAGAATTCTAAAATGGCCGCAATTTATAGCTCGACCATTACACAGTGCTGGCTGGCTGGCTGCTGATTGGCTAATGCGATCACATGTCATGAATGAATGCATAATGGGTCAGCGCGCCTTGTCTGCGCGCCTTCCCAGAGATCCCCGCTCCGTCGCCGCACATGTCGCCGCCATTTTAGGAAAAATTTCGATTCGCGCATCCGAAGTCTGCTAATTTTCGGATTCGTCGCGAATCTAAATTTTCCTAATATTCGAAACGAATTCCACTTCGCCAAGTTCGATTCGCTCATCTCTAGCCGCAACCTATGGTCAATCTGTTAAGTTGTGATCAAAAGCTAGATGCTCTGGTAGAGGCCCCTGGCATCCCACAGTTCAAAGTAGCCTGTACGCCAGTCTTTCTCAAACTTTGTACCTTCAAGGAACCCCTTAAAATAAATTTCAGGTCCAGGGGAACCCTTGCTATAACCATTTAACTGAGGGTCATTGGGAAAAATGTCCTTACATTTTTAGCTAGTGGGAGGAAGGCCCATTACAGACAGCTAATAAGATAATTGGTGTCACACTGCTAGTTCCATAAAATTACACTGGCACCAGAACAATGCAGGCATTTTTTAATGGGATTTAAATATAAGAAACAGATCAAGGAACCCGTAGTAAGCTCTAGAGCAGGGGTGGGCAAACTGCGGCTCTCCAGCTGTTGCAGGACTACAAGTTCCATCATGCCTCTGCAAGTCATAGCTGTAACTGTCAGTTTTGGAATGTTGCAATGCCTCATGGGAAATGTAGTTCCACAACAGCTGGAGAGCCGCAGTTTGCCCACCCCTGCTCTAGAGGAACCCTACATTTCAATGGAACCATAGTTGAGAAAAGCTGCTTTACGCCATTGGCCTATGATTTAAAGCAAACAATGGAAACCACATTCCACCTATATCTAATCTCCTCTGATTATGATGCTCCCACCCACTACATTGTCCTTATCTAAGAAAAGGAAAAAGAGCTTTTGTGGCCTTCAGAATATACCCCAGAAGAGCCTCTGAAAAGACATTATTTGTTATGACTTTCATTATTAGGTCATTATCATTAATAAATGCCATATGGATGTACAGAGGTACCTGACATATTTTGGCATTTTAAATATTACACAACGGTGAACTCTAACCTGGCTACAATCATTCTGTCTTTTTGGCTGGTCAGTTTCTTCGAAGGCCTGGAGCTTTGTCTTTTAGTTCTGTAAATGCTGACATTGGCCTTCATGCCACAGCTTGTAAATCTGAATGTCAGACTGTCTGTGGGTGGACGTGAGCAATTATCACTCATGCAGCTCGGTACCACAACCATTGATCATTTGCAGGAACTTACATACAACTTTCACCATATGAATTCTTTTTCCTTAGTCATGGTGCTCTTTCTAATATTTTCCTCATCATTCATCCGTTACCACTTTCCTTTCCTAAAAGACCAGTAGACCTTAAAGACCAACTGAACCTTCAGTCTAAATCAGCTACATACTGTATGTTCAGAGTACATCAATACAAAAAGTGTGCTAAGTTTTGCACACTTTCTTTAAAAAACTAGTTACAGTCTAAGTAGAAAAGTCTGTCCCCTGCAAGCAAGCTATGGAGAAGGACCTTTGCTTTCTGTGTGAAAGTAGGGGTCTCTCTGCAAAGGTCCAGCCCGCCCCCTACTGAATCAGAGCTAGAGCCCTCAATTCAGCAAGAAATGTGAGTTTTCTAGCAGGGAGTATGTCGAATTTCTGCAGAAAGACCATTGCTTTTACACAGAGAGCAAGGTCCTTCTGTCCAGCATGCTGACATAGGTCAGGCTTTTCTACTCAGGCTGCGTTCTAAATAAATAGACTCTAAGACTTTATATACCCTTTGTTTGTAATGCCCCTGGAAAGGATTTAGCTAATTTAAACTAGATCATTTAAACTGAATGTTCAATTGGGCTTTAACCATTTTGCCACCAATGTACGGCATACGGCAGCAACAACAGGGGATTTTACACACACTCCCAACTGCTGTATTTTTTGTGTAAATTTGACAAGCTGACTGTCTTTACACTCACCCCCCATGTTTCCTACACTCTGCTTCTCCACCTGTGGGCCAGGGAACCCCAAGGGGACCAACGAATGTCTGTTCGCTGATCTTCCCTACCTAGAAAGAGCATGGAAGCTATGTGCATTACATCCCCCAACAGGGGATTTTACACACACTCCCAACTGCTGTATTGTGTGTAAATTTGACAAGCTGACTGTCTGTACATTCACCCCACCATGTTTCCTACACTCTGCTTCCCCACCTGTGGGCCAGGGAACCCCAAGGGGACCAACGAATGTCTGTTCACTGATCTTCCCTAGAGCATGGAAGCTATGTGCATTACATCACGTCCAGGTTCAAAGGTCACTTTCAGCACTGTTGGTCAGCACCATGGTTTGAAAGCTGCAGGGCTTGAGAATGCTCATCAGCACCCTCACACTTCATTCAGAACTACAAGCCCTCTGCCATTGTTGGCAGACAGAACCTCTAGTTCAATCAGGAGCGGACTGACCATTTGGAAACTTGGGCCCGGGGTCAGTAGGGGACCCCATGAGATGCCCCTGGTACCTTTTTCATAGGCTTTTTTGAGTTTGGGCAAAGACACAGGGGCCCCATGATTCCCTATTGCCCAGGGGCCCCATGAGTTGTCAGTCCGCCCATGAGTTCAATCATTCATTCATGGGAAACTGTGATTGGCATGGCTGTGTGGGTGGATCCCCACATGCTCTTTTCAAAAAGTGACAGTGGGTGCGGGAAGAAGAACCCCCGGCTGTGTGACAGGGGAAGGGGGATTGAGGAGAGAAGCAGCAGGAGCTGGAACATGTTACTGCTTAGGTGTATAAGTCATAAATCTAATGAATGTTGGATGTGTTACACCTGTAGGTAGGTTGCCTACATGTGTGGGTTCTGTGTTAGCTGAGCTTGCTAGTCCTCCCAATATAGGGAAGGGTTAATGCTAGCTCTGCAGTTCCTGCTGTTTCTGGGCTTGGCTTCTCACCCTGTGCTGTTATAAAAAGGAGTAGGGCTCTGCTCACAGAGTTCCAATCACATGGGAAGAAGTAAGAGGCTCACAGAGGAAGATGTAACCCTTTACATAGAGCTGCCACCTGCCAAAAGGAGAAGCCTGCATGGGAGGCTGCTGAGGGGCTGCGGTGAATTGTAGTCCCACAAGATATTGGAGAATTGCCAAGTATGGACTCTAACCAGTGCTGGACTTTTTTTATGGTATGCATGGACAGCCACAAACCAGTACAGTAAGTTAGGGTTAGGACATTATGGAACTGCGTTGCACTTTATTCTGCTGCACTAGGGGTTAAAGCTTGTTAAACTTTTCTTAAGTCTGGTCTGAAGTTACCAAAGGGGTGCATGAGAGTCATATGGCAGATACAGTACACATCCTTGGGTCAGTTAGACACATACGTGGTATGAAGCACATCAGTTGCAAGAGGTTGAACTCAGCATTGGAGTGGAGGGTAGTTGCTACAGGTAACTAAAAGACTGGTGTAAAGTGAATAGCAGCCTGTCGTGAAGTGTGATACCTAGGCAACATGAGGTGTCCTCCAGTAGCAAGGGGTTTGCTGCTTTGGCTCCCTCCCTAGCAATCCATCTCCCATAGCACCTTCATAGGACCTTCAGCCTCACCATAGGGGTACAGGAGAGAAGAAGGAGTTAATAAAAAAGCACACATGAGGCTCGCTGGAACCCCAATTATTGGGAATGAGGTGTCAGAGCTACGTTGAGTGGGCGCCAGCTCTGCGGTGTTCCTCCTAAATGCAACAGTCACAGTCAAGGTGTGCAGGGACATCTCTAAGTCAGGGGCCAGCTCTAAGGTTGATTCAACCTGAACATGACCTTTGCCTCATCCCAGGACATTGATGAGCTTGTGCATGGAAAGGTACCCCATGTGCAGGACGAGTGACCACGCTCACACTGCCTGGCATAGCCCAAGAACCTGGGAGGCTTACAGTCATGTATGCTGTAATGAGGACAACCCTTCATGTCAGGCCCCTACACACCAGTGGTTTTGTTCTCCTACCGTCCAATGGTGTGATGACATCATAGACCAAGTCTACATGACGCTTTTTATTGTTCCTTGACTCTTGGTGTGCTTTGTGCATTGCTTCTTCATCTGTGCAATAATACAGTGAGAAACTTTACCTCTGTTGAGACCGGTCACTGCTGCTTTCCCTCCTTGTGCAGGGTGACCGGTCTTGTCTCCGCCCCCTCCTGTAGTTTTCTGCAGGCAGCCTGTAGTGGGTGGGGTTTGTTGGGCCCCTCCCATAGCTCTGCTCTCTGGACAGGCTCTGAACAACACGATGATGTCACCACTATTTATATATGATAATATCTGGGCGTACAAAGGCACTTGGTAGACACAAAGTAGATGTATATCCTTAGTGGCTATTGATCAATTTATTTTTGTAAAGGTTTTTGTGCCTGGAGTTCACCTTTAAAGCAAACATATCAATGCACAGCTGGAATACTTATATCGTTTCTCTTTTGTCTTCCAATAGATTTGTTCCTCTGTTTAGACAATCGTGTGATCCCCATCCATATCACAATGTTTAGTGATCCAGGTGACACTCTAGTTCATTCACTTTTGCAGCGTCCTGCCAGCCTCCTGTCTGCTCATTGGACAGTAAATCAGGATCACTGTTTCTGTCCAAAGACCAGGGAGGTGAATCGGGATGCAGTAAAGCTGAACTGGTAATTAGCAATGTGATCCACTTGGCACTGTGAATCATTCTCCCTGAACAGAGTTGCAATACCTTCTGCAGGGAAGCAATAACTGTTAAAACTTTTTTAATTGTTAATAATATTATAGCACATTATGTATTTTATGTGTTTTCTTGTTATTATTCTTGCTATATTTTCCTCTCCCTTTCAGAAAATGTTTGGCTATATCCATGTTATTACATTACCAAAATGTAGAAATGTGTGATTTGTGTTTTTGTGCGTAAATATTCCTTTCCATGGCAACCATATTCTCTCAGAACCTTATATTAAAATTATTTTATGCTTACTTCATTTTAATTCCCTGTACAATTCCAAAACTATAATTTTCTCTGATTCTGATGATAGGTGTTCTAATACATGTAGCACTACCCCCTGAGGAGTTGGTAATGAATTTGGGTCCTCCTATAGTCCCACACAGCCAGGCACTTGGCATTTTCCACACAAAATAGCTTCAGAGTCAGAAACCAGTCCTTGAGCTTTGGTTTTATAGTTTATTGAGAGGATTTTGAACTGGGACAGGGTAAGGGGGTACAGGATGCTCAAGGGAACCAATAATTGAGAAAAAACTTCCTAGAACTATTCACAAGTTTCTGTTCTGCAGCACAGTCTCTGTTGGAGAGCTAGCCAGCATCTCCTTGATGTACCACCCCAGACCCTAGATTCAATTCTGCTCTTCACAGCAATCTGGAGGTTCTCCTGAGCAGGGTATCTGGCTCCTGTTCCTTTAAATGGTGAACAGTCACTAGTAGGGGGCTAATCTGGTTTCCCACCAAAGTGCTCCTTCCCCTGTCTGCCCAGGGGGTGCAAGTGTACTCACTCAGATCCTCTCCTGTACCGCTTGCAGGTTGGCTGCTGCTACCAGGCCTATCAGCTGGGCTGCTCCTTCCCTGTTATACAGGTGGTCCTCGTTCAGGGGTGCTAGTGACCTCCAAGTTTTCCTCCTCTCCAGCTCCAGGCTCGCATGCAGGCCCCATCCCACTACGTCAGGCCTTGAAATTTCCACTCGCCTGCTTGCCAATAGCGAGTGGAAATTATGGTGGGGCGAGTGTGTCCCCCAGTGGTGTATTTGCCGTGAGGCAAACAAGGTGTTTTCCTAGGGCTCCACTTTTTAGGGGAGCGGTGCAGCAGCAAAGCCGCTCCCCCCTCTTTCCCACGGAAGGGACACTTAGTACAGGGGCAGGCTGCTGTGTCTTACCTGGGTCCACGACTCCGTGTCCCAGTCCCACGTCGATCCGGTCCACGAGGCGCTGCTGGAGGAGGGGTAGGGAGGTTGTCAGCAGATCCGGTGTCTTCATTTCCCTGGATCGCGATTTGTGGGCGGGATGACATGCCGCCCCTGTCATCTTGCTACACCCCCGGGATCACTGAACAGCATATGGCAGCTTGTCCCTCCCTCTGCAAGCTCCGCCTCCTTGCCGAACATTGGCCACCGGAACTGTAGCTCAGGAAAAGTCACACATGCAGCCAATCACCGGCGAGGAGGCAGAGCTTGGAGAGGAGGAGCCAAGCAGCAGCGCGAAGATCAAAGAAGTGAGGGAGCAGCCGGTGCAAGTGAAGAGGAGAGCGGCCGGAGAAGGAAGACAGCTGACCGGTAAGTGTCTGTGCCGTGCAGATGGTGCTGCTGCTGCTGCAACCAGGTATGCTGGCTGTCGATGGGAGAGGGAGGGGACGAGCCCATGCTGGAGCAGGGGTCAGCAAGGTAAGTATCATTGGTGTCAGTGGAAGGAATAGTGCCCCATCATTGGTGTCACTGATACCAATGATGGGACACTATTCCTCCCACTAACACCAATGATGGGGCACTATTTCCTCCCCACTGACACCAACGATGAGGCACTATTCCTCCCCCCACTGACATCAACAATGGGGCACTATTCCTCCCCCCACTGACACCAACGATGGGGCGCTATTCCTCCCCCCACTGACACCAACGATGGGACACTATTCCTCCCCCCACTGACACCAATGATGGGGCACTATCCCCCCCCCCACTGATACCAATGATGGGGCACTATCCCCTCCCCCCACTGACACCAATGATGGGGCACTATCCCCCCCCCCCCCACTGACACCAATGATGGGGCACTATTCCCACCAAACACACATTGACACCAATGATGTACATGTGTCTGTGTATGTATGTACATGTGTCTGTGCGTGTGTATTTCTGTGTATGTACCAGGGGCGGACTGACCATTTGGAAACTCCGGCACTGTCAGTAGGGGGCCCCATGAGATTCCCCTGGTACCTTTTTCATAAGCTTTTTTGAGTTTGGGTAAGGACACAGGGGCCCCATGATCCCCTATTGCCCAGGGGCCCCATGAGTTGTCAGTCCGCCCCTGATATGTACATGTATCTGTGTGTATGCGTGTCTGTATGTGCCTGTGTGTGTGTGTGTGTGTACATGTGTCTCTGTGCGTGTGTGTACATGTGTCTCTGTGTGTGTATGTGTGTATGTACATGTCTGTGTGTGTGTACAGGTGTCTGTATGTGTGTGTTTGTTGGTGGCGAGTAACTCTTAAGGCCTGGCTAGTAGCTCAGGACTTGAAATTTTAAGCCCAGCACTAGGCCTCCGGGCAGCCTACTACTTCTGTCTCACACCTTCCCCTCCACACCCTTCTCCTGCTTCCACCTGACTCTCTCCTGCCACTGAGCAGGCTCCATCAATTTTAAGGGAATCCCAGCCCCTTGCAAAGCCTTCTGTTGGGGATTGGATGAGGTCCCTCAAGAGTGCAGCCAGCCACTCCTCATATCCACCCACTGCCTCCAAGGCCCTCCTTCAAAAGCCTCAGAGCAGGGGGAAACTTCCAGAGGGGCTGGCCTCCAAAGCCTCTCAGCCCTGACCACAATTTGATCTCTCTGGCTATTGCAGCTGAGCTGCTGACCAGCTCCTGTCTTACCATTAGGATCTAGCTCCCCCTAGCTAAACTAGGAGGGTGCTGCATATGTAAAAAAGCAATTCAGATTTCCTTGCCTGTCTGCTTCTCTTCTGAGCCTGTTATCTGATGTGGTAACTATTGTCAGGGTCTTACCTGCAGCTTAATAGCCAGATATTCAGAAATCATTTATTTCACGGTTGCCCCATGCCCATCTAGCATGCAATCAGCTCCAAGTCAGTTCCCGCTCTGCTCCCTTGACACTGGTTCCCTCTAGTGTGATTTCCGCTGTTCTCCTTGCTGATGGTCTAGCTGTTTGGTGCCCTTTTTTTGTTCTATAGTATTTACGAATCCTGCTCTGTACCCAGGGACATGCTTCAACATTGTCATTTTGACCTCAGGACTGACAACTACATTCACCTACATTCAGTGTTGAGCATACCAGCACATCAGTGAATTTTGATTATTCTATGTTCCTATTTAAAGGCAACTTGTCTCACTCTCAAGTTGAATTTTCTCTGATTCAAGACTCCCTTTTCTAATGCTCATCTCTGGGTAACCCAGGCAACGAACTGCGGCTGGATTTGTAACTACACTTTTTTCAAATCCTCTGGCACCATTTATATTGAATGGTTGTAGTCCCTCTAAGTGTAATGATTACTCTCTCTTTGATCCCTCCAGCACATAATTGCTGCTCCGTTCAATCAATGGAATGCTCAAATGGTCAAAAGTCAGTTTACGTAAGGTAATTTTTACATGTGTAGTGCCCCTCTAGTTAGCCAGGGTGAGCTAGACTAGGTTTTTAGGCAGAGGCTGAATAGCAGCCTGGGCATGAGTCAGCCTAGGTATGAGTCAACCAGGTCACCTGGAGTCAGGACCATCCTTAGATATACTTGGACCTGATCAGCAGGAAGTGAGTCAGTGTGTCGGGCAGAAGATGGAGAAGGAGGCTGGAGTGTGGAATCTGGGATGGATGCCCAGGGAAGGGGCCTACTTACAGGCAGGGGCTGGAAGAGAGTACCTCCACTGTGCCACGTCTACTAGGAGGGACAGCCTGAGTAGCAGCGACGGAGCCAGCCCAGCAGAAAGCCTGATGGCAGCTACCAACCCATAAGGCTATCAGGAAGGACAGTGTGAGTAACCTTACACCCCCTGGGCCGGATGAAGGGAGAGGGCAGTCAGGTAGAGAATCCAACTAGCTCCTCAGCTGGGTCTGTTTAATCTTGGACAGCTTCTGGATCCCCTTGCCCAGGGAATATGCTTAATCCCGCTGGGAGAAAAGGAGGATTCATCTGGAGTCTGAAGAGGTACCCTGGAGAGCAGGAGTGCTCTCAAAGAAGAGACCGATTATGGCATCCTGTCCATAGACTTGTACATAGCTTGTCCTCACAGTTCACAGTTCCTTGGGCATCCCATGTATCCCTCAACCCCATCCAAGTTTAGTACCCTTAATAAAATCACAAAAACAAGCCTAAGGACTGGTTACTGTCTCAGTGTGCAAGCAAAGAAAAAGAAGATGCGTGCTTCCTGGCTGTCCAGGACTGTGGCGGGACCCAAAAATTTAGTGACTCCTAAGGGTGTAGTGCTACATAGGTAGCAGGTCAAGTTTGGACCAGTGTAAGTACAGTGGGGCAAAAAAGTATTTAGTCAGCCACCAATTGTGCAAGTTCTCCCACTTAAAAAGATGAGAGAGGCCTGTAATTGGCATCATAGGTAGACCTCAACTATAAGAGACAAAATGAGAAAACAAATCCAGACAATCACATTGGCTGATTTGGAAAGAATTTATTTGCAAATTATGGTGGAAAATAAGTATTTGGTCAATATGAAAAGTTCATGTCAATACTTTGTTATATATCCTTTGTTGGCAATGACAGAGGTCAAACGTTTCCTGTAAGTCTTCACAAGGTTGGCACACACTGTTGCTGGTATGTTGGCCCATTCCTCCATGCAGATCTCCTCTAGAGCAGTGATGTTTTGGGGCTGTCGCTGGGCAACACGGACTTTCAACTCCCTCCAAAGGTTTTCTATGGGGTTGAGATCTGGAGACTGGCTAGGCCACTCCAGGACCTTGAAATGCTTCTTATGAAGCCACTCCTTCGTTGCCCGGGCGGCATGTTTGGGATCATTGTCATGTTGGAAGACCCAGCCACGTTTCATCTTCAATGCCCTTGCTGATGGAAGGAGGTTTGCACTCAAAATCTCACGATACGTGGCCCCATTCATTCTGTCCTGTACATGGATCAGTCATCCTGGTCCCTTTGCGGAGAAACAGCCCCAAAGTATGATGTTGCCACCCCCATGCTTCACAGTAGGTATGGTGTTCTTTGGATGCAACTCATCATTCTCTCTCCTCCAAACACGACGAGTTGTGTTTCTACCAAACAGTTCTATTTTGGTTTCATCTGACCATATGACATTCTCCCATTCCTCTTCTGGATCATCCAAATGCTCTCTAGCAAACTTCAGACGGGCCCGGACAGCAGGGCAGCCACTCAGCACAGACCCCGAAAGCTAGCCACAATTACTGTAGTAGCAGTGCCTACTATAGTAATTTCCAGCTTCTACAGGGATCCCACAGGTATGGCACATACAGACACATACAGTTGCAAGAAAAAGTATGTGAACCCCTTGCGATTACGTGGAGTTTTGCATGAATTGGGCATAAAGTGTGCTCTGAACGTCATCTAAGTCACAACAATAGAAGAACACAGTCTGCTGAACATAATACTACACAAACATTAGATGTTGCCGTGGTGTAATTGCACATAACATGTAAACATTCAAAGTGCAGGGAGGAAAAAGTATGTGAGGCCCTAGCTTAATGACTTCTCCCAGAGCTAATTGGAGCCAGGAGTGAGCTAACCTTGACTCCAATCAGTGTGATGATATTGGATGTGTTGCTGACAGCTGTCCTGCCCTTAAAAAACACACACCTGTTTTGGGTTTACTGGTTTCAAGAAGCACTGTCTGATGTGAACCATGCCTCGCAGAAAAGAGCTCTCAGAAGACCTACGATCAAGAATTGTTGACTTGCATGAAGCTGGAAAGGGTTACAAAAGTATCTCCAAAAGCCTTGATGTTCATGTGTTGACGGTAAGACAGACTGTCTACAAATGGAGAAAGTTTAGCACTGCTGCTACTCTCCCTAGGCATGGTCGTCCTGTAAAAATGACTGCAAGAGCACAGCGCAGAATGCTGCATGAGGTAAAGAAGACTCCCAGAGTGTCAGCTAAAGACCTACAGAAATCTCTGGCACATGCTAACATTTTTGTTGACACATTTACAATAAGGAAAACATTAAACAAGAATGGAGTACATGGGAGGACATCACGGAGGAAGCCATTGCTGTCCAAAAAGAATATTGCAACACGTTTGAAGTTTGAAAAAGAGCACCTGGATGTTCCACAGCACTACTGGCAAAATATACTGTGGACAGATGAAACCAAGATTGAGTTGTTTGGGAAGAACACACAACACTATGTGTGGAGAAAAAAAGGCACAGCACACCAACATCAAAACCTCATCCCCACTGTAAAACATGGCGGAGGGAGCATCATGGTTTGGGGCTGCTTTGCTGCCTCAGGGCCTGGACGGATTGTTGTCATTGATGGGAAAATGAATTCCAGAGTTTATCAAGACATTTTGCAGGAAAACGTACGACCATCTGTCCGCCAACTGAAGCTCCGCAGAGGATGGGTGATGCAACGGGACAATGACCCAAAGCATACAAGTAATTCAACAAAACAATGGCTGCAACAGCACAGAATACGCCTTCTGGAGTGGCCCAGTCAGAGTCCTGACCTCAACCCGATTGAAATGCTGTGGCATGACCTTAAGAGAGCGATTCGCACCAGACATCCCAAGAATATTGCTACACTGAAACAGTTTTGTGAAGAGGAGTGGTCCAAAATGACTCCAGATCGTTGTGCAGGTCTGATCTGCAACTACAGGAAACATTTGGTTGAGTTTATTGCTGCCAAAGGAGGGTCAACCAGTTATTAAGTCCAAAGGTTCACATACTTTTTCCTCCCTGCACTGTGAATGTTTACATGTTATGTGCAATTAAACCATGGCAACATCTAATGTTTGTGTAGTATTATGTTCAGCAGACTGTGTTCTTCTATTGTTGTGACTTAGATGACATTCAGAGGACATTTTATGCCCAATTCACGCAAAACTCCACGTAATCCCAAGGGGTTCACATACTTTTTCTTGCAACTGTACATACTGACATTGGTCCAAACTGTAGCAATGTAACTATGTAAAAATTACCAAACCTAAACTTCAGCTTTAACTTTTTTATTGTCACCTTTTGCATTTCTGTCTCAGTTCAGCTCAGTACATTGAATACTGGGCAGGCAAATCAGTACACAGAATACGTCCTGACATTCATTATGTTGACTCTCACTGGGAAAGATCAACAAAAAAATTCTCTTAGGAGGTATATGTGATCATAGGTGAAACATCCATCAATCTGGGCCAGTGTTTATCATTACGACAGTCACTGAGAAGTGAGAACATTAAACATGCCGCTTATAATTGCTTCCTTTGATCATAAATGCAATACCTTTCATTGTAGCAAAAGGGTTATCTATGCCATTCTTCCCCTTATCTCAGCCAACTGCTGCCAACTTCTGGAATCTGTCAACAGGCCAAGAAAAAATGTTGATATGTGGAAGCCCAATTGTAATGGATTGTTATGCTTTAAAGGGTCAGTCCACCCAAATGTGATGTTTCTGTCATTCACATATGATATTGAATCACCCATTGGCTTCTTGGATATCTCTGAGCCTGCAGAAGGGAGATCTCCAAGAGTAAGCACTCATGGCTGAAACATGTCAGGGAATTTGCACTGTCGTGAGTTACTTGGTTTACACAACTCTATAGTCTGAGCTACTTTGGATGTGCAGAACCTCGCTATATGAAGAGACTTTCGCACCTGAGTTCTGCTCAAATTTGTTTATTGCTGGTTCAGTGCAGGGAATGCGGTGAGGCATAATGCAACAGGATGGGGTGAGCCCCTAGAGTATATAAGCCAGTAGTTTATACAGGTATTTTTTGTCTACTTGTAGCAATCCTCTGGAAGCGGATACTTAAGCCAGCTCCAGTGCCAGGGCCTACTATAAAGTTTGCAACAAGGAATGTTGGAAATATCTTCCACTACTCTGGAAACTTACGCATGACTTCAGATTCTATGGTCACAGGTCAGGTCTGCCCAGGGTCACAGCATAAATTTGGTCCAAAAAACAGGGCAGTCAAGTTCTACAAGGCACATGGTCCAGACAAAGAACTCATCAACAGTAGCAGGCTGGTCAAACTTTCTCCTCCTGGCCACCACCAGTTTGCTAACCAAGTCAGTCGGTCTACTGTAGCCACCTTCTAACAGGAAGTTGGAACAAAGCAGCAAAAAAAGATTCTGTGGATGCAGGCCAGATCTGCCCAGGGTCACACCATATACTTGAACCAGAAAACAGGAGGGTCAAGTTCTGCAAGGCTTGCGCTTTAAACAAGGAACTCATCAACACCACCAGGCTGGGCAACCCTTCTTCTTCTGGCCACCACCAGTTTGCTAACCAGGCCAGTTGCTCTACCGTAGCAATCCTCTAACAGGAAGGTGGATCATAGTCGCAGAAGAAAACAAGAATTTGGAGGTTTGGAGGAGGCTGAGAGCAATAAAATGTATTTTTGACTGAAGAATAGATGTATTTTTAAACCAGCTTTTAGTGTCACTTTTTATTGGAGTTCAGCTTAAAATAGGTCATTGTTATGCAATGTATTAATAGCACATCCACCTAGACACATGTTTTTTTTTTCTGAAATGTCTGATCTTGTCCAAGTCTCCAAACACAAAACTCTCCCAGTCGACCGTGGAAACTTGACCGTTGCCAGGAATATGATATCAGTGTAACCTCTTTGCAGGTTGAGTAGTTGTGGAATGTGGACCTTGGGACAGTTTAATTTACTGAATGACTTTCCTTCTTGTGATCTGCTTAAACAATTTTCAGAGTTTACATTTCTGAATGGCTGTTCCTTTTTTATCTTTTCCTAATTTGTCTGCAGTTCTTCCCCCCTCCAGTGATGTGATCTCAGGTTCCAGGGCACAATGCGCCTACTTCTGTAAGCTGAGAAGAGCAGGGGAATCCCGAAGAGATAAAACAGCTGGACTTTGTATGGAGTGTTTCAGGAGTCAGGTGACACCAGCAACTTCACCATTAGGCTTCCAGATACTTGAATGTTTGCATAAATGATGGCTTCTCGTTCTTCCTTTCCATTACACAGGGGACCAGTGCTAATTCGTTATTGGAATACATATATTGGGAAGAAGGAATTTGGAAAGAAACCTATGAGTGACTGTCAAAGGGATCCTGGAAAGAAGACTACAGTATTTTATAGCCTGCATTAAATAGCATTCTGTATCTCCCAGTTTTCAGAAATGAAAGAAAGGATGCTTTATAGCGCAAAAATTGTGTAAAGTGAAATGCCAAGAATTATATTTATTGCCAACCTCCACTGTTCCAATTGGAGAACTCCATGTATTCACAGAAAAAGAAAATGCAAGTGGGTTAATATACTAAAGGCAAATAGACTGTACACTTGGCAAGAGCATTGCACTCATTTTCCCAGGAGCTTACTGAATGTGGTAAAGCTCTGCTGATTTCCATCATCCAATCACTTGCAAGCAAAAATGCTTATTATTTTCTTATTCTTTACAAAGTGAAGCTTCACCACATTCACTAAGCTCTGGGGAAAATGAATGTAACTGCACTTGCAAAGTGTACAGTCTATTTGCCTTTAGTAAATCAATCCTATTGTTCTTTACACTGACACCATTAATGGGGCACAATTTCTTCCACTGGCACCATTGATGGGGAGCTAGTAACCCCATTAATACATTCCATGGAGGCTCCATTCCTATTACTGACACAAGTGATAGAGAATTATTCCTCCCACTGCAACACTGATTTGGCAAAATGTCTCCTTCTGACACCAACAGTGGGACTATTCCTTCCACTGACATCAACAGTGAGACACTGTTCCTTCCAGTGGCACCATTGATGAAGCATAATTCCTCCTACTGGCACAAATGAGGTGCTATTCCCATCACTGACACAAGTGATGTGGGATTATTTTTCACCCCATGGAGCAAAATTCCTTCCATTGGCACCATTGATGGTGCACAATTCCTTCACTAACACCAACAATGGGGCATTATTCCTCCTACTAACACCAATGATGGGGCACTCTTTCTCCCACTGATACTAATAATAGGGCACTATTCCTCCCACTGATACCAATGATGGGCACTATTCCTCCCACTGATACCAATGATGGGCACTATTCCTCCCACTGATACCAATTACGGGCACTATTCCTCCCACTGATACCAATGATGGGCACTATTCCTCCAAATGATACCAATGATGGGCACTATTCCTCCCACTGATACCAATGATGGGCACTATTCCTCCAAATGATACCAATGATGGGACACTATTCCTTCCACTGATACCAATGATGGGGCACTATTCCTTCCACTGATACCAATGATGGGGCACTATTCCTCCCACTGATACCAATGATGGGGCACTATTCCTCCCACTGATACCAATGATGGGGCACTATTCCTCCCACTGATACCAATGATGGGGCACTATTCCTCCCACTGATACCAATGATGGGCACTATTCCTCCCATTGATACCAATGATGGGGCACTATTCTTCCCACTGATACCAATGATGGGGCACTATTCCTCCCATTGATACCAATGATGGGGTACTATTCCTCCCACTGATACCAATGATGGGCACTATTCCTCCAACTGAAACCAATGGTAGACACTATTCCTCTAACTGATACCAATGATGGGGCACTATTCCTTCCACTGATACCAATGATGGGGCACTATTCCTTCCACTGATACCAATGATGGGGCACTATTCCTCCCACTGATACCAATGATGGGGCACTATTCCTTCCACTGATACCAATGATGGGGCACTATTCCTTCCACTGATACCAATGATAGGGCACCATTCCTCCCACTGATACCAATGATGGGCACTATTCCTCCCACTGATACCAATGATGGGCACTATTCCTCCCACTGATACCAATGATGGGCACTATTCCTCCAAATTATACCAATGATGGGACACTATTCCTTCCACTGATACCAATGATGGGGCACTATTCCTTCCACTGATACCAATGATGGGGCACTATTCCTCCCACTGATACCAATGATGGGGCACTATTCCTCCCACTGATACCAATGATGGGCACTATTCCTCCCACTGATACCAATGATGGGGCACTATTCCTCCCATTGATACCAATGATGGGGCACTATTCTTCCCACTGATACCAATGATGGGGCACTATTCCTCCCATTGATACCAATGATGGGGCACTATTCCTCCCACTGATACCAATGATGGGCACTATTCCTCCCACTGATACCAATGATGGGGCACTATTCCTCCCATTGATACCAATGATGGGGCACTATTCCTCCCACTGATACCAATGATGGGGCACTATTCCTTCCACTGATACTAATGATGGGGCACTATTCCTTCCACTGATACCAATGATGGAGCACTATTCCTTCCACTAATACCAATGATGGGGCACTATTCCTTCCACTGATACCAATGATGGGGCACTATTCCTCCCACTGATACCAATGATGGGGCACTATTCCTCCCACTGATACCAATGATGGGACACTATTCCTTCCACTGATACCAATGATGGGGCACTATTCCTTCCACTGATACCAATGATGGGGCACTATTCCTTCCACTGATACCAATGATGGGGCACTATTCCTCCCACTGATACCAATGATGGGGCACTATTCCTTCCACTGATACCAATGATGGGGCATTATTCCTTCCACTAATACCAATGATGGGGCACTATTCCTTCCACTGTTACCAATGATGGGGCACTATTCCTCCCACTGATACCAATGATGGGGCACTATTCCTTCCACTGATACCAATGATGGGGCACTATTGCTCCCACTGTTACCAATGATAAAGCACTATTCCTCTCACTGATATCAACAATGATGTTCTGTACATTAACATTTTCTAGATAGGCAACTCCTCTTCCCATATTGATTAGTGGTTCCAAATTAATTATAACTACTGTAGTAGGGAACAGACACAAAAAAATACACTCTGCATCTTTCCAAATAACTGTTCTGTTTATTCTGCGCATTTGAAGTTTTTTTATACACATGGTTACATAGGTATCACATTAATATTACAATTGGACTTTTATGGTAACAAGGAGCATTACATAGGCAGGCTAATTTCTAATCAGGACTTGAAGGAGTGCAAACTTAATGAAAACAGTATTAGTGCTGTGTGCACAATGAGTGCAGTGTACAATACATAGGCAAAGCATACAAAATAGGATACAATTTTATACTGAATTTACAAATTTTCTTTACAATGGGGCACTATTCTTCCCACAGACATGGATGTTGGGGCACTATTCGTCCTACTAACAGCAATGATAGGTCATTATTTCACCCACTGACACCATTGATGGACATTATTACTGCTCCAGAGGCTGCCAAGAGGAATGGCTCCACTGGACTGGTTGCCACAATCAGAGCAGGTGGTACAGAAGATTGTAGGAATACCCTGCTGACAGCAGAACGAAAGCAAAAAAAAGCCAACAGTAAAAAAAAAATGTAAATGAATGGAGTTAAATGAATTAGACACACAGAATATAACTAGATATAACATTTATAGGTAAAGTTGATCCAGGGAATATCCGATTGCCTCTCGGGGGATCAGGAAGGATTTTTTTCCCTGCAAGAGCAAATTGGATCATGCTTTCCTGGGTTTTTTGCCTTCCTCTGGATCAACTGTGGGTGCAGGATTATAACTTTTTTTTTTTTTTTAATGGTTGAACTGGATGGACTTTTGTCTTTTTTCAGCCAAACTAACTATGTAACTATGAAGTGCAGTCCGCCTCAGGCCTTTCAAGTCTGGTATGGATTTTGGGAAGAACCTCACACCAAATTTTTTTTAAAAATTGACGTGAGGTCCCCCCCAGATTTATACCAGACCCAAGGGGCTGGGAATGGGCTGGGGAAGGGGGGCATGCAGTTTTTTCTTTTTTTTTTAATTATGCAGGGTCTTCTTTTGTTTACTTTCTGCTGTCAGCAGAGAATCCAGCTGACAGCAGATGAGAAGGACGTGGTGGGTGTCGGCTCCTTAACAACCAGCTATCATTGGTTATTAGGGACACCAGTGGCTGCCAGCTCCTTGACAACCATCTGAAATTTCATGCATTACTTGAATATCACATGCCTGGACCACTACTTATTATATGCATTTATTAATTTATTTCCTTTAGTGAATTGACTTTAACGTTGCTTTATGTGGTATTTACCATTTTTGCTTTTTGGACGTAAATACTGTATAAAGAGATAGCACATTGACATTTTCAGCATCACATGCTATATTTGGGTAAAATTTTTCGGGTGACTCATATACCGCATGCAACATCCTTTAGTTAATTGAGCCCCATGTGTTTTGTATTGTTTGTATTGTGTGATTAAAATGGCAGACGGGCAAAAGGAAAATAGATTAGAAATTGAATCTGGGGGAATGTTTTCTTCTTTGTGTGTAATATAAACATATATATAATTGTTTGCAAATTATTGCAACAATTTAGCAAATTTAGAATCTTGCTTCACATGCACTTCACGATGTGTGTTCTGCTTATTTTTGCAGGAAAATGTATGAAGAGTAAATAATACATTTTGGGGGGGAATAAAAGGCACTTATTATCTGAAAAAACTTAGATAATTAAAAACATTACTTTATTTTAAGGAGTTAGATTTTGACAATATTTTGCTACAATCTACAAAAACCTGGTTGTGCATAATTCTAAATTTGTGCATAATTCTAAATAATAACTGCAGTTGTTAAGTATTGCCATACCTAAACTTTACCTTTAAAGCAGTAGAAAACCGCCCAAAAAAATTCTAAAAAATGTTCTCCCTGCAAGTTAAGAACATAATGTGCTAGTATGCATTGCATACTTGAACATTATGAAAGACTTATCTGAAAACAAAGTCCTCCAGTGGAGCGCTGTCACAGCTCCCCAAGGCTTCCAACTTCATCCAGTCTTCCTTCTGGGTTTGCGAGCTGTGGCCATCTGATTGGCCGAGCTGCGATGTTGTCACTCCCGCGCATGCGCGAAGGGAATTTCAGCAGCGGCACGAATCTCTCAATGGATGGCAGACTGTCCATCGAGAACACAATGCACATGCCCCGGTGACATCACCAGCGCTTCTACAGTTAACATCTCCTATACCTTGCACGTTTAAGAAATATTTACAGAACCTACAAGTAAGGGCTGCTAGAGGGCGGCAGGGCTGCGCAAAATCACGTATAAATATGTGATTTTGCATTTCTGGGTAGGGGGCGTGCTGCCATTGGCGGCCTCAACTGTCGATCAGCAGGTCCCGAGCGATGATTCCCTGCTGGCACCCAGCGATGGCCGAGTATCACTGACAGGGAGAGACCTGTATGTAAACAGCACAGATATCTCCCCTGTCAGCTCCTGCACACTGCTTTGTATGGCTCTGCATAGCACAGCCATACAAAGCAATGTTAACCCTTTTCTGAGATGCAAAATTAAAAATATCCATGGCTGCTAAGTTTCTTTTTAGGTGGTATCACTATTGATACAAAGCAATGTGCTGGTACAGTAAAACACACACACAGCACACAGTTAACCCTTTGATCACCCCAGATGTTAACCCCTTCCTGCCTGGTGCCATTAGCACAGTGTCAGTGCTTTTTATTAGCACTGATCACTGTATTAGTTTCACTGGGGATCATAGCCTGATCTAGGGGGGTGCTGGGGTGGGCTGTGCCCCCCCAGATTTCAGTTGTGTCCCCCCAGACCAGATGCCCCCCTCCTCTTACATTGTGCTGTGCCCGCTGAGCTTTCTCCCCCATCCCTTCACTCACGACCGGCCGCAGTTATCTAAAGAAAATAGTGCAGACAGGAGCAGCAAAGAGGAGAGAGCGGGGAGCAGATGCACCGTCAGATGTAATAACGATCCTATGTAACCTGCTGTATGGGGTAACGCTGTTATGACAGGAGGTGGGGTTCACAGAGAGCCCCATTTCCTCACTACTCCTGTTTCTGTAAGATTGGGGGAGGGGGAGCTTGTGGAGGAGGGGTGGTGTGGGGGCTCTTTGTGCTGGGAAGGGTAATTGGGGGGAGGGGGGGATGTGTTCGGAGGCAGGATTGGGGAAGATTTGTGCTAGAAGGGGGGAATGGGGGGTAATTGTGCTAAGATGGGGGAGATTAGTGCTAGGTGGGGGGAACTGGGGGTGATATGTGCTGCTAGAGTGATTTGGGTATGCAGGGATTTGTGCTGTGAAGGGTAATTTGTAGGCAGTTGTGCTAGAAGGAGGATTTTTTTTTTTTTGGGGGGGAGGGATTTGTACTAGTAGGATTTGTACTAGGAGGGGTGATTTGTACTAGTAGGGGAGATTTTGGGGGGATTTCTATTAGGAGGGGGGATTTGGGGAGAGGATTTGTGCTAAGAGGGGGGGTTTAAAGGGGCAATATTTGTTATGACAGGAGGTGGGGTTCACAGAGAGCCCCATCTCCTCACTACTCCTGTTGCTGTAAGATTGGGGGAGGGGGAGCTTGTGGAGGAGGGGTGGTGTGGGGGCTCTTTGTGCTGGGAAGGGTAATTGGGGGGAGGGGGGGATGTGTTAGGAGGCAGGATTGGGGAAGATTTGTGCTAGAAGGGGGGAATGGGGGGTGATTGGGCTAAGAGGGGGGGAATGGGGGGATTAGTGCTAGGTGGGGGAAACTGGGGGTGATATGTGCTGCTAGAGTGATTTGGGAATGCAGGGATTTGTGCTGTGAAAGGTAATTTGTAGGCAGTTGTGCTAGAAGGAGGAATTTATTTTTTTTTGGGGGGGGGGATTTGTACTAGTAGGATTTGTACTAGGAGGGGTGATTTGTACTAGTAGGGGAGATTTTGAGGGGATTTCTATTAGGAGGGGGGATTTGGGGAGAGGATTTGTGCTAAGAGGGGGGTTTAAAGGGGCAATATTTGTACTAGAAGGGGAGATTTGAGGAGAGGATTTACGCTAGGCATGGGGATTTGGGGGAGAGGGTTTGTGCTATGAGTGGGGGGAATTTGTACTAGGGTGGGGGGGGAGGGATTTGTACTAGAAGGGGGAAATTTATAAAGGATTTAAGCTAGGAGTGGGGATTGTACTGGGGGGATTGGGGAGAGAATTTGTGCTAGGAGGGAGGATTTGGGGGGGAGAATTTGTACTAGGAGGAGGGATTTGGGGGTTTGTACTAGGAGGGGGGATTTGGAAGGAAAGTGGATGTGTGCTAGGAGGGGTGATTTTTGGGGCATGGACGATTTGTTGGGGACTGGGGGGATTTGTGCTGGAAGGGGGGTTTGGACTGTGAGGATAGGGAATTTTTGCATTTTTGTTTGGGTAGAATTTGGGCTTGCAGAAGGAATTTATGCTTAGGGGGTAAGCGTGTTGATTAGTGCTGTTTTTTTTTTGGGGGGGGCGCAGTTTGTCACCTTCACCTTGAGTTCTAGTCGACCTTGTCCTGGCATTGCCTGCACTGCACACAAGGCACTCAACAGATCTCCTCCCCACACATAACACATAGCTGAGATCAGATTCTCCACAGCATCAGTCTGCACAATGTGTAGCTGGCTGCAGTTGCAGTTCTGACCTGTGAAATTCTCAGATTGGATTGGCAGCTGTAGTAGCCGGCTACACACTGTGTGGAGGAATACTCATCTGAGCTATGTGCTGTGTGGGGAGGACCAGATCTCTTAGGTGTCCCACCAGCAGTGACCCTGTCCTCAACTCTGCCGACCACTGTCTTCTGCCATGCTGACTCCTGTACCCTGCCCTGCTAACCCCTATCCTCTGCACTGCTGACCCCTTTCTTCTGTCCTGTTGACCCCTGTCCTCCGCCATGCTAACCCCTGAACACTGCCCTACAAACTGCCGACCCCCTGAACACTGCTCTGCTGACTCTTATACACTACTCTGCTGACCTTGCATCCTCTGCCCCCCTGACATTTTTTACTGCACCCCCACATCAGACAGGCTAGATCCGGCCCTTCTGAGGATGTCAGTGACACCAAGTCAGCTCCCGCCAGTGTCAGAATGCTTGCCGCAGTCCCGCTATAAGTTGCTGAACGCCACTATTACTAGTATAAAAAAATAAAAATTCCAGTATATATACCGCCATTTGTAAACGCTATAACTTTCACGTAAACCAATTAATTTTTTTTTTTTTAGTAAAGACGTAGCAGAATACATTTTGGTCTACATTTATGACGAAATTAGATTTTTGGAATTTTTGTACTGGATATGTTTAATACATAGTCAAAAATATTGCTTTTTCTCAAAATTGTCCGTCTCTTTTTTTGTTTATAGCGCAAAAAAATAAAAAATGCACAGGCGATAAAATATCACTGAAAGAAAACTCCATTTGTGGAGAAAAAGGACATAAATTTAATTTGGGTGCAGCGTTGCATGTCCGCGCAATTGTCAGTTAACGTAATGCAGTGCCGTATCGCGTAAAATGGTCAGGAAGGGGGGTAAATCCTCTGGAGGGCAAGAAGTGAAATGCTTCCCTGTAGGTAAAGGTTACCATAGTGGGTTTACTTCCACTTTAATACACATACATACACAGGTCCTTTGGTCAAGGAATTAATTTTTCTGACTCGGTACTAAAATCTGCAAATCACTTTCTCATGTATGACAGAGACATTGATGGCATGGAGCCACTGGAACTGCATTATGTAAACGTTAGTTGGTGTCTGAAAGCCACAGGACCTGGCCATTGTCATAAAACCAACCCTTATAGAATGCTAGTTCTTGGAAAGGGGTGACTTCCAACACAGAAACAGGATTTGTTGCAATAGTTTTTGATGAGTAAATTGTGTGTTTTGCTTGGATTTCTAGCATGATTACTGGATTTCTCCAGCAGGCAAACATACACATAGACACTTTGCTATGTACAATCAAAAAGACCATTCATACCTAATTGTTTGATTTTTTTATAGGCAAGAAAAGTTGACCCATGCTTTGTGTTCTTTTTTAACGCTTAACAATCTTTTTTTTTTTTTTGGCAAGTCAAAAAAGGTAAGATTGTAATGGTTCCTAAAGGACTCCATCCTTTATTACAAAAGACACAAGCCATGGGTTACAACTTTGCATGTAGCATGTTTTCTGCCTCCAGTTGTCCTCTATGATTAACCATCCTCAAAGTATTATTGTTTTAGCTTTGATATGTGCTTTGTGGTACATTGATACTGTATCTGTTTTTGTTGTGGTCCACCATTTTCCATTCTGTTCCTGTACAAAATTTCCATTGAAATAAAGAATTTAAAAAAAAATAAAAATAAAGTTAGAAAACTTCAAAACCAACTATTCTAAACCAGGGTTTTGAGGTACCCTAGAGTTCCTCCAGAGGTTGCTAGATATTCCTTGAGCTTTGGCTAATGGTCCTCCCATTTGATGATGTCTGCATAGTTCAAGGGTCAATTCCACTTGGCAGAGCTGACAGCAGGACAACGATGACCAGGGTTTTGTGGTACCCTAGAGTTCCTCAGAGGTTGATAGATGTTCCTTGAGCTTTGGCTAATAGACCTCCCATTTGATGATGTCTGCATAGTTCAAGGGTCAATTCCACTTGGCAGAGCTGACAGCAGGACAACGATGACCAGGGTTTTGTGGTACCCTAGAGTTCCTCAGAGGTTGCTAGATGTTCCTTGAGCTTTGGCTAATAGACCTCCCATTTGATGATGTCTTCATAGTTCAAGGGTCAATTCCACTTGGCAGAGCTGACAGCATTACAATGATGACCAGGGTTTTGTGGTACCCTAGAGTTCCTCAGAGGTTGCTAGATGTTCCTTGAGCTTTGACTAATAGACCTCCCATTTGATGATGTCTACATAGTTCAAGGGTCAATTCCACTTGACAGAGCTGACAGTATGACAACGATGACCAGGGTTTTGTGGTACCCTAGAGTTCCTCAGAGGTTGCTAGATGTTCCTTGAGCTTTGGCTAATAGACCTCCCATTTGATGATGTCTTCATAGTTCAAGGGTCAATTCCACTTGGCAGAGCTGACAGCATTACAATGATGACCAGGGTTTTGTGGTACCCTAGAGTTCCTCAGAGGTTGCTAGATGTTCCTTGAGCTTTGGCTAATAGACCTCCCATTTGATGATGTCTACATAGTTCAAGGGTCAATTCCACTTGGCAGAGCTGACAGTATGACAACGATGACCAGGGTTTTGTGGTACCCTAGAGTTCCTCAGAGGTTGCTAGATGTTCCTTGAGCTTTGGCTAATAGACCTCCCATTTGATGATGTCTTCATAGTTCAAGGGTCAATTCCACTTGGCAGAGCTGACAGCATGACAACGATGACCAGGGTTATGCGGTACCCTAGAGTTCCTCCAGAGGTTACTAGATGTTCCTTAAGCTTTGGCTAATAGACCTCCCATTTGATGATGTCTCTATAGTTCAAGGGTCAATTCCACTTGGCAGAGCTGACAGCATGACATCGATAACCATTTTAGCTGTCTATAAGCTTAGGTTCACACTTGAGCGTTTTTCAGTGCATTTTCCAGCTTGCAGAAATGCACTGCAGTCCAATTTACATGATTTCCTATGGGTCTAGTTCACATCTGTACATTTTGAGCTGGTGCGTTTTTTTGAAAAAGGATTAGACTTATATTTCCCGCAGCAGATAGCACGTTTTGTGCAATGAAACAGCACCAAAAACGCAAGTGTTGCCTTTTTAAAGTGTTTTTGATGCATTTTTTGTTTTTTTGCTAAAAAGAAAATATGACAGTTCTGTTCATGTAGTGCGACTTTGATGCGACTTTACACTCTCTGGCACTCAAGTAGCATCAAAGTTGTATCCAAGTCGCATTCAAGTGGCACCCATCCAAAGTCATGTCAAAGTTGCAACAACGTCAACACTTTTCATTCACAAGAACATGTTCAAAAATGCAAAATGTACTCCAAAACACGCAGGAAAAAAACATCAATCGCAACATGCAGAGGTGTGAACCTAGCCTAAGTAGACGTTGAAATAAATTTGAACATCTTGTTTTCTTGGTACGTAAAAAACTATTATTAACAAATACTCCAGTTAAAGTTGCATAACTAGCAAGCATCAGAAGTCTCTTATGAAAACATTTTTTTAATTTGGTCCTCATGCTTGCTTAACACTCTTACATTTTTGCAACATAGAAAACTTACTTTGCTGTTTAGATATATTATAGATGGTATAACATTTGGGCTCCTTGAGCATCTTAGAATTTTTCTGATTAAAGTAGATTTTTCTTTTTTTCTATATTCTATATTGGTCATTTTGAACAGAAATGATTGACCCAGCTACATTTTAATATGGCAGAAGATAAATATTAGTATTATTTAGTTAGTACTGTTACTAGATATTTGATGTGTTGTTGTTGTTATTTATGAGATGGCAAGGCTTGTTGATGTTTGTCATTTTTGTGTTTTCTTTTTTACTTATTGTATATTTGAGCTATTTTGGATATTATATTTGTGTGTGTGTTTGTGTGTGTGTGTTTGTGTGTGTGCGTGTGTGCGTGTTTGTATCTTATTGGTGTTGTAAATGTATAACTATATATTGTTATTTTGTAACATGTCTTTTTAAAGTTTGCAAAAAAAAAGTAGGGTATTCTGACCACTACTGTAAGGGTCAACAGTTTTCTCACTGACTCCAAAAGTCTGCCTTAACCATTTCAGCCCCGGAAGATTTTACCCCCTTCCTGGCCAGGGCATTTTTTCCTATTCGGGGCTGTGCTATTTCTACTGGTAATTGTGCAGTCATGCAACACTGTACCGCAAAAAAATTATATCCTTTTTGTTCACACAAATAGAGCTTGAAAAAAATTATATTTTCTACTTTCTGTTACAAAAAATATCCAATACAATTTTCTTCATAAATTTAGGCCAAAATGTATTCTGCTACATGTCTTTGGTAAAAAAAATTCCAGTAAGTGTATATTATTGGTTTGCCTGAAAGTTAGAGCGTCTACAAATTGTGGTATATATAGTGTACTGGCATTCACCAAGCTTTTAATTTCTGACTGCCTAAGACATTTCTTGAGGTTCTAAAATACCAGGACAGTACAAAAAAAAACCCCAAATGATCCCTTTTTGGAAAGTAGACACCCCAAGGAATTTTCTGATGTTGAGCCCATTTTATTTTTTGTCAAAGGTTTTTAAAAAATGACAAAAAAGTTTCCCTTTTTTCACACAAAGTTGTCACTTAAATGATATATTGCTCACACATGCCATATATGTGGAATAACACCCCAAAACACATTCTGATACTTCTCCTGAGAATGGGGATACCACATGTGTGAGACCTTTTGGGAGCTTAGCCATGTACAGACCCCAAAAAGCAATGACCACCTTCAGGTTTTCAAAGGGCGTAATTTCTTAATTTCCTTTCCTTGATAACTATCACAGTTTCAGAAGCCCTGGAATGCTAGGATAGCACAAACCCCTCCAAATTACCTCTTTTCAGAAAGTAGACACCCCAAGCTATTTGCTGAGAGGCATGTTGAGTCCATGGATGATTTTACTTTTTGACACACGTTTTTGCAAATGACAAAAAACACAAAGTTGTCATTTAAATGATATATTGGTCACACATGCCATGGATATATATGGAATTACACCCCAAAACACTTTCTGCTACTTCTCCCGAGCATAGGGATACCACATGTTAGAGACTTTCTGGTAGCCTAGGCTTTCAAAGAGCATATTTCTTTATGTCACTTCCTCACTACCTATAACAGTTTTGGAGGCCCTGAAATACAAGGATAGTCCAAATGCCCCCCCATTACCCTTTTTTTTACATAGAAACCCCAAGGAATTTGATAAGAGGCATGGTGAGTCATTTTTAGATCTCATTTTTTGTTACAAGGTTTTTTCCAAAAACGTAAGCAAAAATTGAGATCTGCAAAATACTCACCATGCCTCTTATCAAAATCCTTGACGTGTCTACTTTCCAAAAAGGGGTCATTTGGAGGGGTATTTAAACTGTCCTGACATTTTATGCTCAATGTTAGAAGCTTCTGCCACGCATCACCCACTCTTCTAACCACTTGAAGACCAAGCCTTTTCTGACACTTTTTATTTACATGAAATAAATCAGTGTTTTTTGCTAGAAAATTACTTTGAACCCTCAACCACTATATATTTTTTTAAAGAAGAGGCCATAGAGAATGAAATGGTGGGTGTTGAAAAATTTTTTCGTCACACAGTATTTGCGCAGCCTTTTTTTAAACGCAAGTTTATTGCACAAAAACACAATATAGTGCCCAATTGCTTGGTACAATATAAAAGATAATGTTACACAGAGTAAATAGATACCAAACAGGACATGCTTTAAAATTGTGCATGCCCATACAATAGCAACAAACTAAGTACATTTTTAATATCCATAGGCAACGCTTTAAAAGCCTTTGAAGGTTACCACTTTGGATTTACACAGGAGGTCTAGTGCTAGAATTACTGCCCTCGATCTGATATTCGTGGTGATACCTCACATGCATGTTTACATACTACCGCGGGATCAATGGTGCACACGAGCACGGGGGCACAGGGGAGCTCCAATTTTTTTTATTTATTTAACTTTCTTTTATTTTTACTCTGTCCCTCTTATGTTGTTTTTTTTTATCACTTTTATTGTTATCACAGGGAATGTAAATAGCTCTTTTCTGAGAAATCTGGGGTCTATTAGGCTCTAGATCTCTCCTCTGCCCTTAAAGCATCTGATCACACCAAGATCGATGTGATCAGATGCTTTTCCAATTTAAAAATGGCGCTGTTTATATCCAGCGAAACTGAAGTGATAAAATGCTTGTTGCTTCTGGTTTCTTAGACTATAGAGATGATTGTAGCCATTCTGGTCTCTGATCAGCTCAATGGTTAGTCAGCGGAACCACTGGCTGCATTCTCAGGTTCCCCGGTGGGCATATACTGTATGTAATGTTTTTTTTTTTCATGCAGCCTGTTGGCTGAACGAAAAAAAAGAACCTAACAGATTCCTCCATTCATGATCATGAAGATTCATGATCGAAAAAATTAAGAACATATATGCCGAAGCATAGGAGCGATCCGCCCATTGACCACATCAGGCTCAAATGTTTGGATACAGTTGTTCTTTTTTTTAACTGGGGATGAGAAATCCCATCCAACAATGCAGCACACATTGATGTATATTCTGAAAGCACACCCTGCTGGTGTCAGAATAAACAGATCAGTGATGAAGCTGAATTGCATTCTCGCAAGGGGGTCTATGGGCCTGTAAACGAATTCTTGGTGGTTGCAGGGCTCTGCTATTGTTAGCCACTACATCAGCTTGGACTGCACTTATGGGACTTCATCACGTCACCAAGTGATACTGCAGTGCTGGTATGTAAAAAGCCAGGATGTACTAGGCCGCTGGTGCTCACCAGTTCACCAAAAGGTAGTGCGGCACTAGTACTTGGACCCTGCTGCATATGAGACAAGTGATGCGTTCCTAGCACTTTAGCTACATGGGGTCAGGTATTCAAGATCTTAGGAGGGACCCCTTCTCCATCGTCTGAGCTCCCTGTCAGGGTGCTGCTGCTCTCTACAAGTTCCTATTTGTATTCTGAGGTGGATTCTGTGAGAAAGGAATCCTCTTCGCTCTCATCTGACATGCTCAGTATGAAGTACTTTACACCAGCAATGCTATGAACTGTCATGAATGGGTTAACTTCATGACAGCTCAGAATACTAGTGATCTGTGGTTAGCTTCAGCAATCACATGGTACAGGGTGCTGTGATTGGACCAGGTACCATGTGATACCATATATATTTAAATTAGTGTAGCGCTAAACATTCATTAAACCAAAAACAATATACTATTTATGAGATAAAAATCATATATAATGCATACACTCTGTGATTAGTGCTATAATCCTCTCAGTGCTCTTGCGTGCCACTTAATACATACACATATATTCCTATATCCCACGTGACGTAACGCGTAGGCACGCTAAGACGCAACTTCCGGTATCCGAAGTGACGCACTTCCGGTGCGGGACACCATTTTCCTGGTTATCAGGAAGCAAAACACATGTGTGCAGTTTGCCCATATAGGGGACAGAAAAATCGCTGTACAAATAAATGTGAGTTACTTTTTGCTATTTCTTAATTAAACTCTGGCATATTGGAAATACTACACTATGGAGGATCTATCTTTTTTGACTCACTAATATGTGAGAGAGAGTTTGCAGAGAGTCGCTGGTGAGGATCCTATGAGGCACAGAGGTGAAGGTGTGGAGGAGGCCAAATAGGAGTATCAGAGAGGTACCAAACCAGGATTCTTGAGGATCCAGAGTGATCCTAAAGGCTTGTAAGCCCCTAGGGGTCGCTGGAAGGAGGTGAGCAGGCATTGCAGCCGAAGTGGAAAGGAGTGTTTTTACATGAGTGGCACTATATATATAAAGACACACTGCATGTATATAAATATCACTTGGAGCATATTGATTTGGATTTGAACATTGGACTTTGAATTAAGTTGATGTGGCACCATCACATGATATTGATTTATTTATTTTTTGAAGTGGCACTATCACAAAATTTATGTATAATTAATGAAATATGAGTTAATATTGATTTATGGGATATAGGAATATATGTGTATGTATTAAGTGGCACGCAAGAGCACCGAGAGGATTATAGCACTAATCACAGAGTGTATGCATTATATATGATTTTTATCTCATAAATAGTATATTGTTTTTGGTTTAATGAATGTTTAGCGCTACACTAATTTAAATATATATTTGAGCACTGTTTTGGGTACCAGTTTGAGTGTTTGCAGCTGAAAAATTAGGAGGGGGGGGGGGGTCCATAGAAGCGCAGGAGGACTTAGAATAAGAACCATGTGATACCATGTCAGCCAATCACAGCTCAATTAGATTGTAAGCTCCAAGGAGCAGGGCCCTCGAACCCCTCGTGTATTGAATTGTATTGTTACTGTACTTTCTCGTGTACTGTCTCCCATTATAATGTACAGCGCTGAGCAAACTGTTGACGCTATATAAATACTGTATAATAATAATAATAATAGTATCAGAACCACATTGTGATTAGGTGATCGCATGGTCACCGGGTCCCGATTACTGCAGAACCCCCCTGTGTCAGTACAACCAGAGCAACGTACCGGTACGTTGCTCTGCCTGTACATGCCACCCGCCTGCAGTACAAATACTGTGGGTGGTTGGCAAATGGTTAAGAATTTGAGAGAATCTTAAACCCCAACCAAAGCTAACCCTGTCTTAACAAGTCCCTCTCCATTTTTTTTATGATGTAATAGCTTCTTCCTCCTCTGTCCCTCCTGTGGTGGGTGGCCCTAACTCAATGAGTCATTACAATAGTGATCATCCTTAATCAAGCAATTATTATTATTATTATTACAGGTACTTCTATAGCGCCATCAATTTACGCAGCACTTTACATATATATTGTACATTCACATCAGTCCCTAACCCTTAAGGGGCATACAATCTAAAATCAATTGAAGCTCTAAGTGTCAATCAAACAAAGAGAGCTGTAAAGCAAACTGCTCTGCTGTGCTGTCTTTTTAGCTAACCTATAGTGCTCCAGGAACCCTTTGCCATGTATAGAATGTTTATTTGTAAAATAAAGATTTTTCATATATGTTTTCTAAATAAATATATATATATATATATATATATATATATAGTGCTTCGGGCATCCAGCACTAAAAACTAATGTGGCAATTGAGATCAAATCCATGCAGAAAGAATGGTTTCCTCTAAGTGCTAAGCTGGAGAACCTGTCTTTGCTGTAATAACACAGGATCACTCCCAGTGTAGTAATAAGATTGTTTAGGCATAAAATTGTTTAGGTATATGGCATTCTTTCAAAGTCTTTTCTGTAATGATAGCATTCCAGTCCTTTCCAATGACCCCAAGGTCATGGCTGGGCATACCTTACTCAGTACAACAAGCTGCCTGTAATTCATTCTCAAGTCCTGAACAGATATACATGGCCAGTTTACACCGTGGTGTTGCAGTAATGCATGGCATTGCACATGTAATGCATTTAGGGGCGGACTGACAACTCATGGGGCCCCCGGGCAATAGGGGATCATGGGGCCCCTGTGTCCTTGCCCAAACTCAAGAAAGCCTGTGAAAAAGGTACCAGGGGCATCTCATGGGGCCCCCCACTGACCCCGGGCCCTCGGGCAATGTCCCAGTTTCCAAATGGTCAGTCCGCCCCTGAATGCATTAGTGTGATGCAGTGTCATTCATTTAAAGAGGCACCCCAACACACCTTCCCAACACTCAGCAATGCATTACATTGTGGGGCAGTGTCAATAAGTGGCTCATGCACCATTTTTGTCATTGGTGTAAAGAGGCAGTGAGCCAATTACAAGAACTGGAGCCTGGAGATTCCTGGAAACCCCTTCTATGGGTGGATATCTGCTGTCACAGTAACAGGGAAGACAAATTCTCATTTTTTGGCGCCTACAAAACTAGGGCTAGAGAGTGAAATGGAAAAGTAATTTTTTTGATAACATTAAATTACAAAAGTGTCTTCCATAGCAATTACATATAACCTGTTTTAATGAAATTGTTTCCTTTTAAATCTTGTTTTTTATATAAGTGACAGAAGGCGACCGGAGAGATGTTTGCCCCAGGCCCACTTAAGTCTCAAAGTGGCTGAGCCATCCGTCATGCTTTACATCCATAAATGTTACATACTTGCCTTTTAGTCCCTCTAATGTGACTGTTGTGGCAGAGTCACCAAATATTCTTTTTATCAGCTTCTACTCAGCTGCTAATAAAGAAATCAAATTATATTTAACTTGCCCAGGAGACTCCTGCCTGGCTGTGTTGTGTAATTTAATTTACAGGGGATTGCAGAGAGTGAAAAAGCAGATACCAAACAATAACGGGAATCTGCCAACTGCAAAAAGGCATTTGGACATGCAATAGGCTCACTAATTAGACGAGGCACCATATTCTGCTGGTGCTCAGTTCATAGTTACACTGCTACAATGAATTCACTTTGGATGCAAGATTGCTGATAAACAGCATCCAGGCACCGGAGACCCAACTCCATGCATCTTCTAAGGGTGTGGTCCAGGGGGGACTATTGGTGCCCAGATTATCCCTTTCCCCAGAAGTCTACCCCCCTACCCTCTTTTAAAATGTAAGGATATGCTGTCCTCTCCAAGCTGGTAGTGTTCCTCTTTCTGTTAAGGACAGAATTACCCAATTTATCACAATAAAAGCCAATGAGAATGTAGCCAGGAGAGCACTGGTGAATTTACCCTCTTGGGCCGGTACTGAAAAGATATGTTGGTCTGGTGGTCCTTAGTGGAGATGCTTCAGTACGTGCTATCAATAAAAGTGGGAAATGCAGCCAGTGTTCATACTGGACAATATTTAAAGTTTAATTTGAATTATTTTTAAAAAATCAGCACAAGGGATGGTACTTACATTCAATGAGAAGGGCTGGTGGCTGCTGTCTGTGTTGAAATCCTCCACACCCCCTCAGTGGTGATCTTCCAGTGCTGTGTGAGCAGGGGTGTATTTACCACAAGGCATACAACGCATTAGCCTAGGGCGGCATTTTTCAGGGGGGGCAGCACTGCCCCTTGGAAAAGGGATGGAAGAAGGGACACACGCGGCATGAGGACCTGGTGGTTTCCAAGAGATGCTGTGGGTTTCATGACAGTGTATGCACAGCCCAACTCTCGTTCCTGGGGATGTCCGGAGCTGTGAAAGTGAGTGTCTTTCTCTCTCTCACCATGGGGGATGGTGGCTGGTGTATGGGGGCAGTGGTAGTGGAAGGCTTTGGTGGAGGGCAGGGGTGCTGTTGGTTAATGTCAGGCTCTTTCTGCGGGGGGGGGGTTCAAATTTTGTATTGCCTAGGGCAGCACAAAACCTAAATACACCACTGTGTGGGAGTAATACAGCCACTGGACCTGTCATCTGCACTCACCCTTTCCACCCACCTGCTCCATTCATAGAAGCTGTATTATAGTTTCCATCAATAAAAACCACTTTATGAACAAGTAAACAGACCTTTCATTCATCCACCCATCCTCCATTCATAGAGCGCCTTTCGTTGATAAATGCATGGAGGATGGGACGGAAAGGGTGGGCATAGTTAGCACTCTTGACGAGTACCAATGACAGGTCCAGTGGATGTATTAACCCCCTTTAAGATTACTACTGCAGGGGTATGGGGGGATAAGAGGACAGAGGATTTCAGGGGCGGAAGAGGACAGAGGATTTCAGCTAATTCATCAACCACCAGCTCAAGGAACACGTCTCATTCAATGTCAGTACCATCCTTTGTGCTGATCTTTTTTTTTTAATTAACTAAACATAAGCTTTAACTACCTGCTCCCCTTGGTGTCCTGCAACTACAGACTAGGGCAGAGGAAAGTCTTTCAAGCACTGACTTACTTTCTTACTTTGTGACTCTCAGATGTCATATGACAAATAGTCAAAGGAAGTTGATGCTGGAAGACATGAAAAGGTGTGTCACAATATATCATGTTATTTAGGAAAACCCAACTTTAGTCATGTCCACCAATCTCATGTCAAAATTTGCTTGGTGCACTTTTGTTGACCTACAGAAAACCCTACCATAAAGGGACCACTATGTTTTGCTTGCCCCTCCGAGTTCTCTCCTCGACATAGTAATCATCTGCCAATCACCTCCGCTAATGCTGATCATTGCACCTTTTAATTCTGACAATGAGAAAAATTAGTTTAGAGGTTGATTTTAAAGTGGTGACGGGTCCGTTTGAAAACATACACGGCCAGTGGGTATTTGGGACAATGGGCATGGGATAACCAGAATTTAAATTTTAATTTCCACCAAATTACAGCATATGTTTGGAGATTTCTTTAAAATCTCAATATTTTGGCATATGGGGCAATGGGAAAGGTAAAAGGAATGTGGTCTTTAGTGGTTTTTAAAGTGAACCCAAAAGAAGTTTATCTCCCTGTAACCCCAACATTCTCTGCAATATTAAATGGTGGGGGTTTTTTTATTTATTTTTTTTTACTACAGCCTCACCTCCCACTGCTGTTCTCACCTAGGAAGGAATGACATATACCTTCTCTGGCAGGTTCATGGTATATGCAAGCCACATATCCCAAGGGTCTGCATGAGCAGCCAGTGGATGGGCTTAAAGCATGATCAGGGTAGGCTGCCTGAATCTGGGTTGCAGCACATGACCAGAACAATACTGGATTTGCTGTGTAGGTGAATATCTAAATTAAGGACAACCTTGGCTAACAGGGTAACAGGGACTTTATCCAATGCCAACTTTAGAAGCAGGCTCCACATTGTTTTAGCCACAGGGGCCATATTGGTGTCTCTGCAAGATGTCAGATAAATACTCCTTTAAAAGCTTAATAATGCCTATCCTCTTGCCATCATTGTAGTGCCATTCCAATGAGCCAATTTACTGCAGGACCTACATGTTCAGTGTGTTGTAAATGCAAGCGGGTTCAGATTTTCCTACATTCTGTAGGTGACACTGTGCCATTGTTTCAGGTGGAGTCTGTGAGAATTGTCCCCTCATGGACTCCATCAGTCTCTCAGTGAGGTCAGCTGTCTGATTGGGCACTTTACTCTTTCAAGAGCTCAAGTGGCCATCTTGGTCTGGAACCTTATATAATAGGGTGACCTGGGTCATTTGGGCATGCCTGGAGTGAGTGGTAGGTCCGGGACAGAAATCCCACCAGTGAGGGAAAATACATAGCAAAGGGAAAGGTTCATAGCTAGTAGTGTCAGAAATGGGACAACACCTGCATAGAGGAAACATCCCAGTATCTGGACTAGTAACCTGAGGCTCCTCCCAGCAACATTACAGTGCTGTCCTGATACACCGCAAACTGCCACCACTCCAGTAATATGGGCCCCAAGCTCGGTAGCTAGTAAACACCAACTGCAATGTTGCTTTATATCAGTACATACAAAAACAGTAATTATTCATCACCAGTAGCCTATATACAGGTATACAACATGCAAGCATAGCAATACCCCCTTAGGCATCAATGAGTTTTTAGGTCCCCTTATAGTCTTGCACCTCCAGGCAACATTCATTTACTTGCACACTGGAGACAAAAAACAGTCCTTGAGCTTGTTTTTGTAGTTTTATTAATGGGTATTGAACTTGGATAGGGTTAAGGGGTGTATGGGATGCCCAAAGAACTGTGAACATGAGGACAAACTCCTTGGAAACTATGTACAAGTCTATAGGCAAATAGTTTCTTCTTGAAGAGCTCTCCAGCCCTCCTGATGTACCACCTCAGACCCCAGAAGAATCCTCCTCTTCACCCAGCTGCCTGAAGGAGTCCCTGGACAAGGGAACCTAGAAGCTGCCCCTTTAATAAAGCAGTCCCAGATGAGGAGCCAGTTGGGTTTTTCACCTGACTTCCCTCTTCCCTTATCTGGCCCAAGGGGTGTAGGATTACTCACTCAGTCCACTCCTGTGGGCTTGATGTATTGGTTACTACCTTTAGGCCTGGGCTGGCTCCTTCCCTACTCCACAGGAGGTCCTCTCTTATGGGACAGTGAGGCTGAGAGATCCTCCTTTCCAGCTCCTGCCTGCAGGTAGGCACCTCTCCTGGGCCCCCTCCCAGGCTCCACACTCTAGCCTTCACTTCATCTTCTACCCAACACTGACCACTTCCTGATCAGGCTCTCTCATACTTAAGGGCTGTCCTGACCCCATGCCAAGCCTCCTGCTTGGGGATTGGTCATCCCTTGAGTATGCAGATCAGCCCCTCCTCACCCCCACCTACTGCCTTCTAGAAACTACTCAAGCTTCTAGAGCAGGGGGAGGTATCAGGAAACCGACCTGCAGAGTCCTCAGCTCCGACCTAAAGTTAACCTTACTATAATGTACAGTGCTGAGCAAACCTTTTAGCGCTATATAAATACTGTATAATAATTATAATAATAACCTGGCTGACTCATCCCAGGCAGCTATCCAGCCTCTAACTTAAGAAACCTAGATAGCTCCCCCTGGCTAACCAAAGGGGCGCTACACAAGGACTGTGTGTGGTCTCTCCCTTATTGGGTAGCCTGGGTCTGGGCCTAGGCCCCATCTACATAGGGTAGGAGTGCATAAGCTGTATCAATATAGATGAAAAGCAATAGCAGCTGCAAGCTATCACAGGAAGGCCACATTTCAAAAAAATGCTTTGACTCTTCTTAATATTACAATGTCGATTATAATTAGAATACTATAGATGTACTGCAACGTACGATTTAAGTTATACTTGCCCTGGAGTTCCACTTTAACCCCTCCAGAATTCTTGCAGAAGTACTTTGTCATTTATCATTTTTACTTAATAAAAGACGAAACCTACCAGGCAAGTGAACAATGCCGACATTTAATTCCAGCACAACCATATCATCTTCTTTTTCTTCCGCTAATTGCTGGTTTTCTCCCCTCTGCTGATGGAGCCTTTGTTTCCAGCACAAGAGCTTAATTGGTAGTTGGTCTCACAGACACAATTCATACCATGTTGCTGACATTCCCTTTAATCTGCGGATCTGGCAGTGAACTATGCTGGATCGTGTTCACTTATTTTTTTTGCAGATATAGATGTGCAGAAGCTTTCCAATGGCTTTGGGGACTAGTCTGAGAGTGAAAAGCAAAGGCAAAATCAGAGAAACTATGTGCTTGTCGCTGCATGGTGTGGTTAGGTGCACTGTGAATAGGTTGAATAGTAAGGTTGGAAGTGACCCATTTGCCCTGGCTGATCCTAAGACAATGCCTCTGCCTGGCCACCTACTGCCGGGGAAGCCTTCTATTTTCTCAATCCAGGCCTTGGAGTAGCTTGGAGTGCATCTCATTGGCTTTCTGACACCATAATATCCAGACTGCATGGCCCTTTACTGGCTCTTTTCAATCAACAATCAACATCAGCATGTCAACAACCACAAGGGGGGCACCCATCAGTCTCATGGGAGCCCCACCAGCCTCCAACCCAGTCCAAGTGAGACTCACTCACCAGAACATGAGCTACACAGCTGTTCATGGGTAACAGAAAAAATATGTCATGGGTTTAAAGGGCTATTTACATCTATGTATGGTTGGAAGCAGGGACGGACTGACAACTCATGGGGCCCCCAGGCAATAGGGATTCATGGGGCCCCTGTGTCCTTGCCCAAACTCAAAAAAGCCTATGAAAAAGGTACATGGGGCATCTCATGGGGCCCCCTACTGACCCCGGGGCATCTCATGGGGCCCCCTACTGACAGTGCCCGAGTTTCCAAATGGTTAGTCTACCCCTGGTTGGAAGGCATGCGTTACCACAATGCACGGCAATACAGGTCACATGCATTGCTGTGGTGCTATTAATTTTTATTTGGCACCCCAATATACTAAGGCAGGGGTCTCCAAGCTTTGTAAGCAATGGACCAGATCACTGTCCTTCATACTACCAGACTCAGGCCGGTGGGAGTAGAAAATATCCGATTGTCAGTAGGAGTAAACAATGCCTCTGGCTTGGTGGTCAGTGGGAATAAAAAAAACTATGTAGTGCCTGTGGGCAGTAGGAGGAGGAATTGTGTGCCATCGTTGGTGTCAGTGGGAGGAATAGTGCCCCACTTTTGGTGTCAATGGAAGGAATAGTGCCCTATCATTGGTATCAGTGAGAGGAATAGTGCCCCGTTGTTGATGTCAGTGGAAGGAATAGTGTTCCATCATTGGTGTCAGTGGGAGAAATAGTGCCCCACTGTTGGTATCAGTGACAGGAATAGTGCCCCGTTGTTGATGTCAGTGGAAGGAATAGTGTCCCATCATTGGTGTCAGTGGGAGAAATAGTGCCCCACTGTTGGTGTCAATGCAAGGAATAGTGCCCTATCATTGGTGTCAGTGGAAGGAATAGTGTCACGTTGATGTCAGTGGAAGGAATAGTGGTCCATCATTGGTGTCAGTGGAAGGAATAGTGGCCCGTTGTTGATATCAGTGGAAAGTATAGTGTCTCATCATTGGGGTCAGTGGAAGGAATAGTGCCCCACTCTTAGTGTCAATGGAAGGAATAATGCCCTATCATTGGTATCAGTGAGAGGAATAGTGCCCCTTTGTTGATGTCAGTGAGAGGAATAGTGCCCCATCATTGGTGTCAGTGGAAGGTATAGTGCCCCGTTGTTGATGTCAGTGGAAGCTGTGGAAGGAATAGTGTCCCATCATTGGTGACAGTGGGAGGAAATTGTGCCCCACTGTTGGTGTCAATGGAAGGAATAGTGCCCTATCATTGGTGTCAATGGAAGGAATAGTGCCCTATCATTGGTGTCAGTGGAAGGAATAATGCCCTGTTGTTGATGTCAGTGGAAAGAATAGTGTCCCATCATTGGTATCAGTCGGAGGAATAGTGCCCTAAAGTTTGGATAAAAGCAAAAGCAGTTTAGAGACCACTGCATTAAAGCAACGTATAGGTTAGGAAAGTACCATAGTTAGTTACATTAAAAATGTTGTGGCATGTCTAATTTTTTGGGGTGTTTGGTACAATGGCATCAAAATGACCCTAATGTTGAACTCCAGTCAAAAACTTTCATTTAAATACAGTATATTCCTCAATAGCCACAATACTACATATCTACTTTCTGTGTACCAAAAGGTTTTGCAAATCCAGATATTACCAAAAAAAAGTAGTAGTGACATCATCACTGTGCTGTACATAGCCTGAGCAGAGATGTGGGAGGGGCCCAGCAGCCCCACCCACTACAGACTGCCTATAGAAAACTACAAGAGGGGGAGACAAGACCAGTCAGCCTGCACAAGAAGAGAGAGCAGACAACCAAATTCTGATTCTTACACTGCTTGCAATATATAAATAACACTGTTCAACAAATTTTTATTTTTTGCCAGTTTTGGAAACAAAAGGATCCATTTCTTAATGAATTTCACATTCTGAGTTCAAATATAACAATGAAATTTGTCAATTGGCTCTAGTTTTTCTGTAAACGGAAAGTTTTCTACTATAGGCGTAATGACTACATAATGCACAATAATTATATAGATAGATGTCTTTCCACAAATATAAAGCAAGTGATATTGACTACATAACAAAGCCTAAATGGCATAATATATTGCATAGGATTACCAAGAAACATTATAGCCATAAGCTAAGTTGAATCATTTTAATACTTAGGATTCTCACTAGTTTTGTCTTCAGTTTGTGTCGGTTTTGCTTCTCTTGGCTTTTCTCTTGTATTCGAGGAAAGGGCTATCTCTTACAACTGCACGTGACTACACGCTTCAGGTTCTTCCTCACTTGACTCAACCACGAAGGATTCTGGTGATTTAGGAATTGGTAGCCCCTCTCCATGAGGAACTGGACGTATTGCCGATGGAATATTTGGATAGTACACAGATAACCTTTTCTTCTTATTTAGCCCTTTTACAATTGGAGGCACCATACAAAAGTAACAATTACTAACATGATCTGTTGGCTCTCTCCAAATCATTGGCACAGCGAAAGGCATAGATGCCTTTTTTCCATTCAACCATTTCTCCAGTGCCGTCCCACAAGAATTGCAGTATATATGTGGTGCCCAGCTCTTGTCCTGGTCTCCTATCTTGCAAATACAAGTTGTAGGCTTTCTTAATCATTCCTGTTATCCTCCTTTTTTGTGAGCTATAAGTTATTTCACCGCAGATATAGCAGAAATTATCTGCTTTATTCACACAAGTTCGAGGCATTACTGAGGAGCCTATATAAGCATAAAACGAAATGTAAAGCCGCTGTCCAACTACAATCAGCTACAGATACTGCAGCTTTTATGCAGTGAAGTGATGCAATTAAAGGCTAATATTGCATCATCTCAGTATACATGCAATTTTCTATTGGTCACCAGTATCAATTGTGCAATATGCAGCTGAAGTTGCATCATAATTTTGAATGGCTTACGTCATTAGATGGGTGAATATATCATGGAAACTAGAGCCAATCAACATTTTTTAGGGTCATTTTCGTTTTCAGCACCCCAAAATTATGTAAGATTAGCTCATTTTATGCCCAAAACTTTTTACCTGTTGAACAGTGTAATGAATACCAAGCTTTATTAATTTATGTCTTTTATATCTCCCCCCGGAGTTCAGCTTTAAATTTCCTAATATTTTTGGCCTTTTTTTGACAAACGACTAAAACGGCCCTGAGCTGCTTCATAAAGTCCCTAAAATTTTGCAGTTAGTTCAGGTAGAAGTGAAATGGGAACTCCCTTAGATTAATGGGTAATAGTATATCTATTATTTTGAGGGAAATCTCCCACGTCCTTGAGAAGATACAGGTGACCTGACAGCAATGAGAAATAAAATGATTCTAAATTTTCCTTCTGTTAAAAAACCGTGAAACCTGAAATGTGGCATTAAATATTAAACATCAGCTGCAGTATTCCAACATTTTAAAGAGTAACTCTGCATTGTTCTATCTAAGTTGATATTCTCGATTAGAGCAGCAAAACAATTAACTTTGTTTATGTTATTAATTACATATGTTATGCCATTATCTTTGTAGAGAGCCTTGATGTTTGCACTATAGAAACTACAGATATACAGTGGGGATCGAAAGTTTGGGCACCCCAGCTAAAAATTTGTATTAATGTGCATAAAGAAGCCAAGGAAAGATGGAAAAATCTCCAAAAGGCATCAAATTACAGATTAGACATTCTTATAATATGTCAACAAAAGTTAGATTTTATTTCCATCATTTACACTTTCAAAATGACAGAAAACAAAAAAATGGCGTCTGCAAAAGTTTGGGCACCCTGCAGAGTTAATATCTTGTACTGCCCCCTTTGGCAAGTATCACAGCTTGTAAACACTTTTTGTAGCCAGCCAAGAGTCTTTCAATTCTTGTTTGAGGTATCTTTGCCCATTCTTCCTTACAAAAGTCTTCCAGTTCTTTGAGATTTCTGGGCTGTCTGTCACGCACTGCTCTTTTAAGGTCTATCCATAGATTTTCAATTATGTTGAGGTCAGGAGATTGTGAAGGCCATGGCAAAACCTTCAGTTTACGCCTCTTGATGTAATCCCCCGTGGATTTCGAGGTGTGTTTAGGATCATTATCCATTTGTAGAAGCCATCCTCTCTTTAACTTCAGCTTTTTCACAGATGGCATCAAGTTACCATCCAAAATTTGCTGAAATTTTATTGAATCCATTTTTCCTTCTACTCGTGAGATGTTCCCTGTGCCACTGGCTGCAACACAACCCCAAAGCATGATTGATCCAACCCCATGCTTAACAGTTGGACAGAGGTTCTTTTCATTAAATTCTGTGCCCCTTCTTCTCCAAACATACCTTTGCTCATTCCGGCCAAAAAGTTCAATTTTAACCTCATCAGTCCACAGAACTTGTTTCCAAAATGCATCAGGCTTGTCTATATGTTAATTTGCAAAGTTCAAACGATGATTTTTGTGGTGAGGATGTAGAAGAGGTTTTCTTCTGATGAGTCTTCCATGAAGACCATATTTGTACAAGTATCCCTTTATAGTGGAATAGTGTACCACAACTCCAGTGTCTGCCAGATCTTTCTGGAGGGATCGTGCAGTCAAACGTGGTTTTTGAATTGTTTTTCTCACAATCCTGCGAGCTGTTCTGTCTGATATTTTTCTTGCTCTTCCAGATCTTGCTTTAACTTCCACTGTTCCTGATGACTGCCATTTCTTAATTACATTCCGAACAGAGGATATTGACATCTGAAAATGCTTTGCTATCTTCTTATAGCCTTCTCCAGCTTTGTGAGCGTCAACTATTTTCAGTTTCAGTTTTCTAGACAACTGCTTAGAAGAACCCATGGTGCTGATTGTTGGGGCAAGGTCAGATGAGTCTGGGCATTTAAAACCTTTGAGATTGACATTACCTGGTCTTCCCAGACAATGATTGAGAACAATCCATGACACTGGCAGGTCTCAGCTTTGCAAAGGGGGCAGTGCATGCTATAAATTCTGCAGGGTGCCCAAACTTTTGCAGACGCCATTTTTTTGTTTTCTGTTATTTTGAAAAGTGTAAATGATGGAAATAAAATCTAACTTTTGTTGACATATTATAAGAATGTCTAATCTGTAATTTGATGCCTTTAGGAGATTTTTCCATCTTTCCTTGGCTTCTTTATGCACATTAATACAAATTTTTAGCTGGGGTGCCCAAAAGTTCGATCCCCACTGTATGTGCCAATATTCCATGGCTCCAGATCCAATTTTTAGTTTGTTTTTACTTACGAGATGGTATAAAAAATTTTGAGAGACACCAACAGATGGCAGCACATGGCTGAACACAGTCACAGGGAGCACTAGACCTTCATAAGTTAGTGTGCCAAAAGACATCGTCCGGGTACCACGTGCATTACCACTTCTGCTATTTCATCATGCAGAGCAAGTTAGAACAAAGAGCAAATGCGAAACTCTGACTGAAACCCGTATACCCAAGTTTCATCACTGGTAATAATCCTCGACATGAAGGATGGGTCATTCACAGCACACTGATGGAGTTCTAGGCAGACCTCAACACGTTGTTCCTTCCTAGGTCAGCAGCCTGGGAATGAACTTGACAGCAACACGGCGCATGTTCAAATCACACATGAGGATTGCCTAGACTGTTCCGTATGACACACCAACAATGGCAGCAATGTTGTGGATTGTTCTCCAACGATCATCATGCACAAGTTGCTCAATGGTTTCAACATTTTTGAGGGTTAAGCTTGTTGAAGGTCTTCCTGATCTCTCATTGTCTTCCAGTGATGTTCTTCCTCTCTTGAAGCGCACGTGCCACTCAAAACACCTAGAACCACTTATTGCAGTATTACCGTAAACATGGCGCATCATGTCAAATGTCTCTGTGGCAGATTTGCCCAGTTTCATGCAGAATGTCATGTTTGCTTTTTGTTCTAACTTGTGTCCTTGATGAAATAGCAGACGTGGTAATGCACGTGGTCAGAATAGCACCAGTTGCACAGCTCCCGATGTACACAGGACAATGTCTTTGGCACACTGACCTATGAAGGTCAGTGTTCCCTGTGACTGTGTGTGCAACCTTGTGCTGTCATCTGTTTATGTGTTACAAAACTAGTCTTGAAACTTTTTGATACCACCTCGTATAGTATGGATGGTTTAGAACAGTGGTCTCCAAACTGCAGCCTTTGGGCCAAATGTGGCCCTTTGCTAGCCTTTATCTGGCCCTTGGAACACTATTCCTCCTACTGACACCAAGAGTGGGGCATAATTCCTGCCACTTACACCAATGATGGGGCACTATTCCTTCTACTGACACCCATAATGGAGCACTATTTCTTCCACTGACACCAATGATAAGGCACTATTCCTCCACTATGATATCAATGACAGGGCACTACTCCTTCACTGACATCAGTGATGGGACATTATTCTTCCAACATAATACCAATGAGGGGGAACTATTCCTCCCACTGACACCAATGATGGGGCAATATTCCTCCCACTGACACCAATGATTGAGCACTATTCCTTCCACTAACACCCATAATGGGGCACTATTTCTTACACTGATACCCATAATGGGACGCTACTCCTTCCACTGACACCAATGATGGGGCACTATTCCTCCAACATGATATCAAAGGTGGGGAACTATTCTTCCTTCTACTGCCCACAAGCGCTATATAAATTATGTAACGCCCTCCTAATTAGCTAGGGAGAGCAAGAATTTAATTGTTAGAGAGGAGAGCTGAGTAGTAGCCTGGATGTGGTAGTCAGAGGGTCAAATTGTGGTCAGGAGCTGAGAGGCTCTGTAGGCCAGTCCCTCTGGAATTTCCCCCTGCTCTAGAGTTTGGAGGAAGGCCTAGAGGCAGTGGGTGGATCTGAGGAGTGGCTGGCTTGCATTCTTGAGGGATCCTAGCCAATCTACAACGGAAGGCTTGGCAGAAGGCTAGGATACCCCTACAAGTGTTGGAACCTGCTCAGTTGCAAGAGAGTTCGGGTGGAAGACAGTGAGGAAGATGTGAAACTGAAGGCAGGAGGCCGTGAGGAGGCCCAGTGGGAGGCCCAGTGGGATGGTGCCTACCTGCAGGCCTGGAGTTGGCAAGGAAGAAAGCTCAGAGCTCACTGGCCCCCAGAGCAAGGACCATGTTTACAGGCCTGGTAGTAGCCTCCAACCCACCAACGGTACAGGAGAGGATCTGGGGGAGTACCCCTGTACCTCCTGTACACTCCTAACCCTATCCCAGTTCAAATCCCCGAATAAAACAACAAAACCAAAGCTGTGAAGATGTGTGTTGCCTGAATGTGCAGGACTATAGGGGGACACAAATCTTCTAGTGACCCCTAAGGGGGTATTGCTACAATTATATACTCCCACTGACCACACAGTCTGAAGCGTGTGTGTAGAGCGATACCCTCATAGAGGCTTCTTGATAATGCTTGTACCCAGTGGCTGCCCTGACCTTGCAAGCCTCCTGACACCTCTGACACTCTGAGCTCAGACATATTTCAGCAATATGGGATAGTAATGCAACAGACACAATTCTTTAGTAACACCTCTATATTAGACTTCTTCAGAAGAGTAGGCTGCAGGAATGATGGATTTAGGATATACAACCAGTGGTATATTTAGGTTTCGTGCTGCCCTAGGCAGCACAAAAATTGGCTCTCCGCCCATGGAGAGACCCTAACACCGACCAACACCCCCCTCTCCCGCAAAGAGAGCCTGACATTGACCAAAAACACCCCACCCTTGAGAGCCTTCCATTACCACCACCCCCCATAAACTGGACCCCGGCGAGAGAGAGAAGACACTCACCTTCACAACTCCAGACATCCCCGGGAACAAGAGTCAGGCTCTTCATACACCATCAAGCAGCCTGCAGCCTCTCTCAGGTTCTACTTGGTCCCCATGCTGCATGTGTTCCTTCTTTCATCCCTTCTTCTGAGGGGCGGCGCTGCCCTCCTGAAAAATGCCGCTGTGCCCCTGAAAAATGCCACCCTAGGCAAATGCCTTGTTTGCCTTATGGTAAATACGCCCCTGTATACAACTGCAGTGCGACTCGAGTCCTGCAATGTATAAAATTCCTGATATGATGGCTCTGATCTGGAGAAGAATGGCACTCCCACGGTGTTCAGTTCTGAATCCTGCACCATGAGAGGGAGTCAGTCCCTTGCTGTAGACTATATTCACTCTCCCAGCATCATTCTGGCTCGCCAACTCTCTGGTAGTTGTAGTTCAATCAGCACCCAAAAATACAGTATGTATTGGCTATAGGACTACAGGTCCCATGATCCTCTGCTGTCAGAAGAACTGGATCCACTCTAATAGGAAGTGATAAGCACTAGGGGGAAAAGAAATAGTCATAGTCTCATCTGTAAATGTACCTGAAAGGAATAATGACATGGCTATATACAGTATATGCTTGTATACGCATATACACTATATTGCCAAAAGTATTTGGCGTCTGCCTTTACACGCACATGAACTTTAATGGCATCCCAGTCTTAGTCCGTAGGGTTCAATATTGAGTTGGCCCCGCCCTTTGCAGCTATAACAGCTTCAACTCTTCTGGGAAGGCCGTCCACAAGGTTTAGGAGGGTGTGTATGGGAAGGTTTGACCATTCTTCCAGAAGAGCATTTGTGGGGTCAGGCACTGATGTCAGACAAGAAGGCCTGGCTCACAGTCTCCGCTCTAATTCATCCTAAAGGTGTTCTATCGGGTTGAGGTCAGGACTCTGTGCAGGCCAGTCAAGTTCCTCCACCCCAAACTCGGTCATCCATGTTTTTATGGACCTTGCTTTGTGCACTGGTGCGCAGTCATGTTGGAACAGGAAGGGGCCATCCCCAAACTGTTCCCACAAAGTTGGGAGCATGAAATTGTCCAAAATGTCTTGGTTTGCTGATGCCTTAAGAGTTCCCTTCACTGGAACTAGGGGGCCAAGCCCAACCCCTGAAAAACAACTCCATAATAATTAGTGCAATTATGTGAATATTAAAGTTACAATAAAGTCCACTTTCAATCAAAGCCCTCTTGTGTTTTGTGCTCCACAGTCTCTGCAGTTTTCATATACATCCTTGTTTTCCTGTACTGGTAGAGCTAGTCCTGCTGGTCAGTGGGGACATGGTCAGTGGGGACATGGTCAGTGGGGTCTCTGATGGAAGCACACACTGGGCACACTCTCAGGACAGAAACATCAGCTACCCAGTGACGCATACAGGCAGCATGTGAATGTTAAAGCCTACCCTTCTGCTACCGCACATATGTGTTACGTGGGCAGCAACAGGTTAACTATTTTAATCCTTACACCACTAGCATTAGTAAATAGATGGCAAGGTATTTATTTGTTTGTTTTTTACATTACATTTCATCAGTTGCTTCCTTGTTTCTGGCCTAGGCCAAAATGATGTCATACATTCCAGGAGTGTTTATGGGCATTTTTTTCTTTCATCTGGGGAGGGGAGGAGGGGCTTTCTCAGCTAAGCACACCCCCTGTCTGCATGCCTGAGCTAAGGGCAGACAGATTCCAGGAATTAAATGCTACATGAATCATCTGCCCTTACTCAAGATGTCCACAGCTAGCAATGCTAGAGAGATGTTTTTCAAAGGGATTTCTCAAGAAACTAAAGCATGCAGACATGGATGGATGGGGGAGTTTGCATTAAATATTAAAAATGAATCAAAGTGTTACTAAACCCAGAACCCTGCATTCACTATATCTGTTCTCCCCCAGTACACAGACCATGGAAATGCAATTTTTTTAGTAACTATAAACTGCTAAATATATTTTCTCAATATATATAACAGTCTTGTGACTTCTATCAATGTCCAGCAGAGCACTGGTTAAAGCTTGCAGGAGGAGTTTTCATTCTCCCCCGATTGTCCTATGAAGCTGCATAACCCCCCGACCCTCTGTCTGTACAGTGCTGATTGGCCCTGTGCTGATCACAAGCACTCTCTGACTCTCCAAAGTAAAAAAAAAAAATCTAGCAATACACACCAAACTGAGCATGTGCAGCTCCCCCCCCCCCCCAAGGCACTGTTCTATTAACAGATGGATTGGGGTCAGTAGAAGGAGGGGAGGATCAGGGAAGACAGGATCAAGCAGCTTTTTTACACAATACGGAGGATTAACCCCTTAGGTTCCACAGTGAGTACAACAAGCATGCTTTACCGCATATATTTATTTATTTTATTTATTTCAGGTACTTATATAGTGCCGGGGGCTATTTGTGGCTCTCTGCCCGGGGGCTATTTGTGGCTCTCTGCCCGGGGCTATATGTGTCCCTCTGCCCGGGGCTATATGTGTCCCTCTGCCCGGGGCTATACGTGTCCCTCTGCCCGGGGCTATATGTGTCCCTCTGCCCGGGGGCTATTTGTGGCTCTCTGCCCGGGGCTATATGTGTCCCTCTGCCCGGGGCTATATGTGTCCCTCTGCCCGGGGCTATATGTGTCCCTCTGCCCCGGGGCTATATGTGGCCCTCTACCCAAGGCTATATGTGTCCCTCTGCCCGGGGCTATATGTGTCCCTCTGCCCGGGGCTATACGTGTCCCTCTGCCCGGGGCTATACGTGTCCCTCTGCCCCGGGGCTATATGTGTCCCTCTGCCCCGGGGCTATATGTGGCCCTCTACCCAAGGCTATATGTGTCCCTCTGCCCCGGGGCTATATGTGGCCCTCTACCCAAGGCTATATGTGGCCCTCTGCCCAAGGCTATATGTGGCCCTCTGCCCAAGGCTATATCACCAGTGCCTCTGAGAAACCTAGAAGAAGGAAAAAAAGCAGGTTTTCTAAAAATAATGTAATTTTAGAAATGCCTTGTATGATGTTTAGGGAAGAACATTCAGGGATGCATACAGTACACAACTGATTTTTCTGCTTGGGGGGCGGGGAGGGGGGGTGAAGGTCCACTTTAAATAGAGGCCAATGTGTCCAGGCTAATCTGGTGGACGGGTCTACAAGTAAAGGATTACAACAATGCTATAAATATTTAAATGGCACAATCTGTTCTGGTCTCGGAGCTTTATCTGCCAGTTATTAATGCATAATTCCAGTACTAGGGAATGAATCATGAACTTGCCTATTACTACATACACAGTAGGGGCCACACACTGCCGAGCATGGGACAAGGTCTCCATCCAGAGGACCGGTATAATACTGCATCCACATTCATACCAAATACATCATTCCCCAGTACTAGCATGTGTAGCCGACTGCTGACTCTGCGATACGTAGTGCGAAAGTAGATCTTAACCACAACTAGTTGACATTAAGTTTGCTAAAGCACTATGTATCATAAACAATTGCTCTTTTTAACCTTCATAAAATACCGTTTCACCCTTTTTTTTTTTAGCCTTTATCGTATCTCACTGGTGCTGATCTTCTGTAGCCTCTTTCAGCCATTCCCAGTCTACATGCCCCAACTCCAGGGTTGGCTGTACATCATTGCTCTGGCCCAGCTTCCCATTGGTGACAATGTCGGCCATATCCACCAGAGGCACACATGACATGGTGACAACACAGAAGCACAACTGGGAGACCCTGTAACAAGAAATGCTGGAACAAGGCTTTCATGGCAGGGATACCAGGTATTGATGTAATTAAAGCTAAATTTAAAAATATAAAAAAATTAATTAAAGAAACCCATATGGAAGAAAAATACATTTCAAATATAATGTAAGTCTTTAAAAATACAAATCTACATTTTTGGAATGCATTGACAAATATATGTAAAAATATATGTTAAAATGACTTTATATGTTAAAAAAAATCTAAAAAATATATTTTTTTTTAAATATACTCTTCAAATGCTGTCATTTTAATGTAATAATTAAGTTTTAGTGTTTTACACAATGGTACTACTTTAATGTGTGAGTCAATGCCCTTTATGGCCAGAGGCTTCTCCAGAAGGACAGTCTTTTCACCTAGCAATGGCACCTGTCATTACTACAATTTTGGCCATATTCAATATATTTCAAAATATATTTATTTTTATATATATACTTTATGATGAAATACGTTTTTCATATATTACAAAATATACGAAACATATTTTTAAAAATATATTTTTTTAAATATATTCGTCAGATTTTTTTAACATAATTTTTTTTTATTTTAATACATATTTTTACATATACTGTATTTATAAATGCATTCCAAAAATGTAGATTAAATGTATTTTTAAAGACATACAGTATATTTGAAAATGTATTTTCTGTAATATATAAAAAATGCATTTCAACATACAGTGTGTATATGTATATGCATGTGTATATATATATATATATATATATATATATATATATATACATCCTCTTCATCTCCACGTTACAGTTCTTCCATTAATCGCAGAGGCAGTGCAGCAGGTTAACAATCATAGCTACATAGCTACATAGTTACATAGTCTGGCTGAAAAAAGACAAAAGTCCATCCAATTCAACCATTAAAAAAAAAAAAAAGTTATAATCATATACCCACAACTGATCCAGAGGAAGGCGAAAAAACCCCAGCAAATTATGATCCAATTTGCTCCTGCTGGGAAATAATTTCCTTTCTGATCCCCCGAGAGGCAATCAGATATTACCTGGATGAACTTTACCTATAAATGTTATATCCAGTTATATTCTGTGTATCCAAGAAAGAATCCAGGACTTTTTTGAAGCAATCCACTCAGTTGGCCAGAACCAACTCTTGAGGGAGTCTATTCCACATTCTCACAGCTCTTACTGTGAAGAAACCTTTCCATGTTTGGAGATTACATTTCTTTTCCTCCAGATGTAAAGAGTGCCCCCTTGTCCTCTGTGATGACCTCAGGGTGAATAGCTCTACACCGAGACAGGACAGTGTTACTTCTGAAACACAAGGCTGGACTTGGGCTATGCTTTGGTTCTCATACCTTTAGCTTGCATTAGTTCTTAACCAATAGTAATATGACTCACTATACAGTCCCATTTCAGGGTCCAGCTAAGGGGTAACCCCACTTGAGTGCAGTACTACATCACCTCGTGTATGGTCCTACCACTCCCGCAACCAGCAACCAACTAACCACTGAGTCCAACAACATCACAAGCTAACAAAAATGTCCCAGCACGCTTACCAGCTAGGCTGCAAACAAACGAAACCGAACCTGTCTAACAATTCATGGTAAAAACAGAGGGTTTCGCTGCACACATATACAAATATATATGGAAGCCACAGTACCCATGCCAAGGCTCCTCTGTATACTGTGGTCCTAACTCTATATATTTGACTGGCTCCAAGTTGGATCACATAAAGCAGTGGATAAATTAAGGGTAGGTTTGCTTGGAGGGAACCCACCCCTTCTTAACCACCTCCCACCCACCATATAGTACGACAGGTGCAAGGCGGTTCTCTCGTTCTGGGAGGACGTCATATGACGTCGTCCCATTCTAACCGCAGTGCGGTGACCGGTGGTGCGCTGTGTCCAATCACAGCTGATCTCATATAAATAGGGAATGCCGGTTATCGGCATTTCTCTCCTCACGAGCTGTCACACTGACAGCTCGCGAAGAGAGCAGAGCCGGTAATCGGCATTCCTCAGAGGGGACATGTACACTGATCATCAGGGTACTGATGATCAGTGTGCCCTGATGATCTGTGTAGCCTCAGCAGTGCCACCTATCAGTGTCCATCAGTGCCAGCTGTCAGTGCTCATCCATGCCACCTGCCAGTGCCCATCAGTGCCACATCAATGCCACATATCAGTGCCTACCAGTGCACATCAATGCCACATATCAGTGCCCATCTGAGCTGCCTTTCAGTGTCACCCATCAGTGCCAGTCAGTGCCACCAATCATTGCTGCCAATCAGTGCCACCTGTCAGTACCAGTCAGTGCCACCTATCAGTGCCAGTCAGTGCCGCCTATCAGTGCGCATCAGTGCCGCCTATCAGTGCCCGTCAGTGCTGCCTATCAGTGCAGCCTAACAGTGCCAGTCAGTTTCACCTAACAGTGCCAGTCAGTGCCGCCTATCAGTGCCGCCTATCAGTGCCATATATGAGTGCTGCCTTTCAGTGCCCATCAGTGATGCCTGTCAATGCCCATCAGTGCAGTGCCTCCTCATCAGTGCCCATCAGTGCCACCTATCAGTGTCCATCAGTGCAGCCTATCAGTGCCCATCACTGCAGCCTCATTAGCGCACATCAGTGAAGGAGAAAAATCACTTATTTACAACATTTTATAACAAAAACTAAGAAAAAACTTTTTTTTTTCAAAATTTTCAGTGGTTTTTGGTTTGTTTAAGAAAAAATAAAAAACCCAGAGGTGATTAAATACCACCAAAATAAAGCTCTATCTGTCACAAAAAAATGATAAAAATTTCATATGGGTACAGTGTTGCATGACCGCGCAATTGTCATTCAAAGTGCAACAGTGCTGAAAGCTGGAAATTGGCCTGGGCAGGAAGGGGGTATAGGTGCCCTGTAGGCTAGTGGTTAAAGGCACAGGGACACACTGGACTCAGCAAAAGCCCAATGGCGGCTGTGGGCATCCAGTGTATCCCCACACCAAATCCAGCGAACAAGCTACACAACAAAATGGCAACCGCTCCAATTTATAACTAGCCTTTGTAGAAAGGTGCCCATGGAAGGGCAACTCATCACAAACAAACAAAACTTTCCCAGCACACTCACCAGCTAGCCTGCAAAAAAACCCGAATTGACCCTGCCTAACAATTCACGTTAAAAACAGAGGGTTTCGTTCAACACATTTGCAAATAAATGTGGAATCCGCAGTGCCCACACCAAGGCTCCTCTGTATACTACAGTCCTAGCACTATACTGTACAGCAGGGGATAAATTAAGGGCAGGCTTGCCTGGAGGGAGCCCACTTCTCCTATAAGACACAAGCACACATTGGACACCCAGGGCAGTGGCAGCCGAAGGCACCCAATGTATCCCCACACCAAATCAACAAATGTATGCCTTCAGCTAACACTGTGCTCTTGCTGGGTGTCCAATGTGTAGAGTACTCCCAATCGTAATTGCTCTTAATTGCCTTGTACTGAAAATAAAATCATCTTTCCTCCATTGGTAGCAAAAAAAAAGAAAATGGGTGTGTGGGACTTTAAAGGTGCTACAATATCTGCCCTCAGGAAAAAACACACACTGAACTAGATATAAAATTCCAAGTTTTATTACAACACCATATTATTAAAAGGAGGATTGATAGCCTCCAGAGATAATAAAAACATTCTTTCCTCCATCAGTACCTGATGTCTCTGGTAGACAAATAGATACAGCACTTGCACAATGAAAAATGTATCCCTTTCTGCCCTTAGAGAATGGAACAACTGCTTAGCCAGCAGTTGCCCACCTTATTACATCGGAGTCACCTCCTGCCTTCAACTAGCCAATCGATCGTGTTAACTGAGCTTGTAGGGTTCTTCTAAGCTGACTCCTACAGCTGATACATCAGCATTGTTATAGAATTGTCCATAATTCATATGTAACACTACCCGCTTAGGAGTCGCTGAAATTTCTCCTCTTGGAGAGCTCTCCAGCCTCTCCTGGCATACCACCCCATACCCCAGATGAATCATCTTCTTCACCCAGCTGCCTGAGGGAATCCCTGGGAAAGGGGATCCAGATGCTGCCAAACAGTCCAGGGCAAGGAACTAGTCAGGTTTCCCACCAGAATGTCCTCTCCCCTTATCTGGCCCAGGGTGTGTGGGATTACTCAGTCCTCTTCTTGTGAGCTTGTTGAGTTGGTGGCAGCCTTCAGGCCTTCTGCTGGGCTAGCTCCTTCCCTGGCTCCACAGGTGTTCCTCTCTCTGGGGACCAGAGAGGCTAAGTGATCCTCCCTTCCAGGTCCCAGCCTGTAGATAGGCCCCTTCACACTGGGCCCCCTCCCAGACTCCTGCATCTCCATCTCTCCTACATCTTCCACTTAAACTCTCCTGCTGCTGAGCAATCTCAGTCATACTCAAGGGCTGTCCTCAGCCCATGCCAAGCCTACCGCCTGGGGATTGGTCAAGATCCCTTAAGTATGCACATCAGCTCCTCCTCAACCCCACCCACTGCCTTCTAGAAACTTCTCAAGTCTCTAAAGCAGTGGTGGAATCAGGGAATTGATCTGCAGAGCCCTCAGCCCTGACCTAAGCTTGACCCAGCTGACTCATGCCCAGGCTGCTACTCAACCTATCTAGAAAACACTAGCTAGCTCCCCCTAGCTAACTACACATAATTTTTTCTATGGAGGCATTTCTTAGAACTTCCTATGCCCTTCGTGCATTACAGCTGTGTGAAATCTGAGACTATCATTTTCTGACACCATAATTATTAATATTTTTAGCTATGCTTCCTGGCTCGTCTTAACTCTGCCCATCCTCTTTCCATTGCACAAAACCCCACTTCAGAGGTACACAGAGGGGGAGATTTACTAAAACTCAGAATCTGCTGCAGCTGTGCATGGTAGCCAATCAGCTTCTAACTTCAGCTTGTTCAATCAAGCTTTGACAATAAAACCTGGAAGCTGATTGGTTTCTGTGCAGAGCTGCACCATATAGTTTTAGTAAATAACCCCCAAAGTGTTTAAGGGCCTTTTCACAGTACCTGCAAGCTAAACGCTCCATTTTAGGATGGGGCCAGCTGTCATTTTGGCTGCAGTTTCTTTTATTTGTTAACTCTCTTTGAAGTGCAAAAAGTGACACTTGATTCATGTCTCCACACAGCTGTGTGGTGTCATGTGGAGCCTACCTATGTGCTGAGCATGTCTACATTTTACCTCAGCTCCGTGTACCACACCTCCAGGCTTCATTTCAGTGTGAATGAGGCACATAAAAGCAATTGTTTTCTACGTGCCCAAGCAGTGGCTGGGTTCATCCAGTGCAAAAAAAAAATGCCAGTCACCACAATATGTGTGAAGCAGCCCTAAAGGATAAATAAATGCAAGAACAAAAATGCAACCTGTTGCAGCCTACATTCTTTAGATGTGTTGGCTGTATTCATTTTCTTTTTTTTTTTTTTTCAAGCTAGGAAACACACTTGCTTTTTTGTGAGCTGCTCCAAATATTATCTTCCTTCCTGGCTATCTTCTGATATGTAATAGAGATGAATAGATATGGACATGTTTGGAGCGCCTATCAGAAGAGCAGCCTGTGGTGACAGCCATGTACCCCTCCACAGATACAGCGGAGGAGTGGTGTAACCACCAGGGGCAGACTGACCATTTGGAAACTCGGGCACTGCCCGAGGGCCTGGGGTCAGTAGGGGGCCCCATGAGATGCCCCTGGTACCTTTTTCATAGGTTTTTTTGAGTTTGGGCAAGGACACAGGGTACCCATGATCCCCTATTGCCCGGGGGCCCCATGAGTTGTCAGTCCGCCCCTGGTAACCACCCAAGGACAGGAACTGAGTTATTTGCAGGACTACAAGAAATTATAGCTGGCAATAAGAAAACAAATACAGCCATCACACTAAGGACTAGTAATCTGCAATATATTCCCACATGGAAGAAAAATATATTTGAAATATATTTTAAAAATATCCTTCCCAAATATATTGCTATATATGTGAAATGCTACCATTTTGGCCATGTTCAATATATTTTCAATATATTTTAAAAATACATTTCAAATTTGTTGTATGTCTTTAAAAATACAAATCTACAATTTTGGAATGCATTTACAATTATATGTAAAAGTATTTGGAAAAATGACTTTTTTATATGCTAAAAAAAATCTTAAGAATATATTTTAAAAAAATATATTTTTAAAAACATATTTTTAACATATAAAAAGGTAATTTTAACATATATTTTTACATATATTTGTAAATGCATTTTAAAAATGTAGATTTTTTATTTTTAAAGACATACAGTATATTTGAAATGTATTTTTAAAAATATTTTTCATATAATTTGTAATAAAAGCGCATTTCAACATGCAGTGTGTGTATATATATATATATATATATATATATATATATATATGTGTGTGCGTATATATATATATATATGTGTGTGTGTATATATATATATATATATATATATATATATATGTGTGTGTGTGTATATATATATATATATATTTATTGAAATATATATACAGTGGTCTTCCCAGATGATGATTGAGAACAATCCATGACACTGGCAGGTCTCAGCTTGGCAAAGGGGGCAGTGCATGCTATAAATTCTGCAGGGTGCCCAAACTTTTGCAGACGCCATTTTTTTGTTTTCTGTTATTTTGAAAGTGTAAATGATGGAAACAAAATCTAACTTTTGTTGACATATTATAAGAATGTCTAATCTGTAATTTGATGCCTTTTGGAGATTTTTCCATCTTTCCTTGGCTTCTTTATGCACATTAATACAAATTTTTAGCTGGGGTGCCCACACTTTCGATCCCCACTGTATATATTTATTGAAATATATTTTGAAATATATTGAATATGGCCAAATTGTAGCATTTCAAATATACAGCAATATATTTGGGAAGAATATTTTTAAAACATATTCAAATATGTTTTTCTCCCATATGGGTTACATTTTTGGTTTTGGGTTTAGATACACTCTAACTGTCCCAGCTATAGACATGAATGGTAGCTTCTTTACATTTGCCTAGAGGGTAGTTTGTATCTAAATGACAGGTCCGCTTTCATTTCAGTTCCTTCCAACTTATTTTCTCGACCTTAGCCCAGCAGGAATTACAGGAGACAATAACAATTTGTTATACTGCTGTGCATGATTCTTAGAGGAAAAACTACAGGATATGTATAACGTTACGTAACAGCCAAAGACGGCCAAGAACACTTGAGCCAAATAGCTACACATTTTTCCTTGAGAAAAAGAGCAGAAGTAAAGTCTCAGGCTTCAAAGACATGTAGCAATTGGCAGCCGATACAATTTACTCGGTTGCTGTGTCTGCGCTAATCAGCTCTCATGTAGAAGAATATTTATACAGTGGAGAATGATCCATTTGACAATTTGCAGTTTTCTTGCTACCGAATGTCAGATGGAAGTTTTGCACATTTATAAAATACACTTGCTCTTTTTTGATAAAAATAAAAAGGAAAGGTAGAGAGCCAAAGAAAAGTCTAAGAACTGTCCAATATGATTGTTTATGCATGTATTCCCATTTTACTGGGTTTTTTTATTCGTTAAATTTTTTTCTGTTAGTTTAGGCACCATACTGATGTTGTTTTTTGTGTGCTTGTTTTTTAGTTTTTGTTTGTAGCCCTGATGAAGAGGGCTTTGTGTGTTGGTAATTGTTTCCTTTTATTAAGTAGAATAAAGTCCTGCAAGGCAATTCTCAGCTTTTTGGTGCTTCACCTTTCCCTTTTGTTTGGACATATCCGAGGTCCAGGGGCAGACTTGACCATTTGGAAACTCGGGCCCCATGAGATGCCCCTGGTACCTTTCATAGGCATTTTTGGGTGTGGTCTGAGTGTAGGCGAGGACACAGGGGCCCCATGATCCCCTATTGCCTGGGGGTCCCATGAGTTCTCAGTCCGCCCCTGCCGAGGTCCTAAGATTTCTTACTGGTACTAGTATTATTATTATGCAGTATTTATATAGCGCCAAAAGGTTTGCTCAGCGCTGTACATTATTTAGGGGGGGACAGAACATGAGACAATACAGTAACAAAACAATACATAGTACTGGTGACTTAGGGCAGCCAAGCTCTCTCACGACAAAAATTAATGAATATCCAAAGCCACAATTATTCTTTTTTTTTGTTTTTACTTTGAATAGACTATAGAAGAGTTAAGCCCCTCCTTGAGATTTCTTTTTAATTCTTATCCCATAGACACAACAGGAAGTGATAGGAAATACTCTCTTAGATAGTTGTCACCAGACAAATTGACCCATTAGAATATATTATTTATTATTATTATACAGGATTTATATAGCGCCAACAGTTTGCTTGGCACTTTACAAAATTTCCCTTCTGTTCCATTGCTGGTGCCAACTAATACATTGCGTCTTCCTTGCCTTTTGGTGGCAATGGTATCTGTCTAACCAGCAAAGCCAAGACACAGGGCAGCAGTGCCTCCAGCAGAGGTACACAGCCACCTAGAGAAAGAGGGGACAAACTTCAAAATGTAGACATTTTTATAACATTCCCCTTTTTTTGTTTCTTAACACTTCTGGACAATTGCGGAAGATAACTGTACATTGAAGAGGGTTCAGGTAATGTTGAAAGGAGTCAGAAGACTCTTTTAATTAAGGAAACATCAGACCGGCTTTCTGCTTTCCTTTTGTTTGCTGATATGTACAGTTGAAAAACAACTGCCAGGCAACACTGTTTGTTCATTTTGCATTCATCTATAATAAGTCCTCCTAAAAAAATTTCCACTGTTGTTATCACCTACACAGGAAAAAGATTTTGGGGTACTTATTTCAGACAATGGTCTCATGACCAAACCACGTGGCCTGGAAGTAGGGAAAGAAAAAAGAATTATGGATTACATCACTAGAGAGGTCACCAGGAGGAGAAAGGAGATCCTGATTCCCCTATATAGATCTTTAATTTTCACTGGAGGGATCACCAGCAGGAGGAAGGAGGTTCTGATTCCTCTATATAGATCTTTATTTATCACTAGAGGAATCTCCAGCAGTAGGAAGGAGGTCCTGATTCCTCTATATAGATCTTTATTTATCACTAGAGAGGTCACCAGCAGGAGGAGGGAGGTCCTGATTCCCCTATATAGATCTTTATATCACTAGAGGGATCACCAGCAGGAGGAAGGAGGTCCTGATTCCCCTATATAGATCTTTATATCACTAGAGGGATCACCAGCAGGAGGAAGGAGGTCCTGATTCAGAGCGCTCCTGTAAGACTACACCCTACCTTGAGGGCAGACAGGAGCCATACCGGGATCCTTGCTGGACTCTTGTGTACAGGCAGGGAGCATGAGCTGGAGAGACAGTGAGCTGAAAGGGGCGGGGCGCACACGTGATGTCATGTTGCTGTGATGACTGCCCTGCTCAGGGGTGGATCTGTCATTGCGGGCTGGCGGTCCGGGAGGCAGCGCTGCTGAGGCTGTTCACAGACCCCAGTCTGCCATTTATTGACCGCTGATATAGATCTTTAGTTATCACTAGAGGGATCACCAGTGGGGAAAGGAGGTCCTGATTCCTTGAAATAGATTTTTAGTTATCACTAGAAAACATGAGCAGGAGCAAATAGGTCCATTGTTACACCACACTGGAGCACCTTGCAGGTAAGTTGTAAAAAAAAACAAAAACATATTTTTCAACCAGAAGACCTAATAATACCAGTAGTCCGGATGAGGTTAACAAGTCAGTTAAATGAAAAGTGTTGATTAGTGAGTTATTTTCTGTTTACATCACATATAATTTCATTTATTTCGTTATCATGCTGTTAAGCAATTGTTCCTGAAGCATCAGTCTAATAATTTTCTTCATAGAATGGTGTAGTTGTGTTTTTACTGTTTCTTACTATGACGTTTTTACTATTGGAAGTTGCTACCTAACAGTATTGCCTGGAATGACCTGTGGCTTTCTACCACCAAGATAATATTCCCTTTTATTAAACTGTCTGTTTGCCACTCCATTGTGGCTCTTTTATCTGGGTACAATGAAGCTGTAGAGTGATAAAACGTTAAGGGTGTGTATGAGCCTTTCGTAGTTTTGTACCAATGTAGAAAAACAGAAACACATAAGTACCGTAGATGTAAACCCACTCACCACCATCTTATATATGCTATAACATATGAATAAAAATTCAAAAGTAATTTTAAGTGTAATAAATCTGCAGCTTTTTAAAAAAAATAACATCTGGTGATCCTGCCATTAAGTTCCTTGTTCAAACTTTTCCTGTTATACTTTGACAACAATCTGTCCCGGTCTTACAACTGTGCTCCAATAGATTCTTTCAGATGATGAGCAAGCAGTGTGGCCTGGAAGTGGTAAAAGGGTATAGGTTTACTGTTGCTCAAGCTAGAGAGACTCCCAATCTCCAAGCACAACTCCTCCGGTAGGTGCTAACCCAGCTCGTGTGCTGCATAGATGAGAACAATGGAAGTCCGTTCGGCTGCACTTCAAACAATCCACTTTATTGAGCCAAGATAAAACCAACACAGACTGTGGAAATACAGTGGGGGACTGGTAGGTAAACGTGTTTCACTCTAAAGACAGCGCTTATTCATTACCAATACTTAATATAATTATAAATAAAATGCATTTACCTGCCAGTCCCCCACTGTATTTCCACTGTCTGTGTTGGTTTTATCTTGGTTCAATAAAGTGGATTGTTTGGAGTGCAGCCAATCGGACGTCCTATATATAGATTTCAAAAGTGCATCACTAAAAGGATCACTAGCAGGAGGAAGGAGGGCCTGATTCCTCTGTATAGATCTTTGGTTATCACTAGAGGAATCACCAGAAGTAAGAAGGAGGTCCTGATTCCTATATATAGGATCTTTAGGTATTACTAGAGGGATAACCATCAAGAAGAAGGAGGTCCTTATTCCTCTATATAGATCTTGAGGGATCACCATCAAGAAGAAGGAGGTCCTTATTCCTCTATATAGATCTTGAGGGATCACCATCAAGAAGAAGGAGGTCCTTATTCCTCTATATAGATCTTGAGGGATCACCATCAAGAGGAAGGCGGTCCTGATTCTTCTATATAGATCTTTATATCACTAGAAGGTCACCATCAGGAGGAAGGAGGTCTTGATTACTCTACAGTATATAGATCTGTAGCTATCATTTGAGGGACCACCAACAAGAGAAAGGAGAATCTGATTCCTCTATATAGATCTTTAATTATCACTAGAGGGATCACAAATATCTGAAAGATGGAACTGATTCCGGTTTATAAAATTGTTATTACAGCCCCCAAAACCTCCCTTGGGCCAGCTGCTATCTTGCTGCCAATTCTGTCTTTCATTTATGGCCAGGTGAAGGCTTTGCATGAGGCAAAGGCACAGATTTTGATGTCTCTGTTTGACATATAAGCATAGAATTTTAGACAGCAAGTTGGTCTGCTAAACTTTGACCGGTGCATAGAAAATCCTAACTTGCTCTTTTCAAGGGTGGATAAGTCTATACACACTTGCAACAAAGTAGGACCTGATGCTGTTAAGCGGCCCAGTCCACATACACCCCCATGTGAAGCCTTGCTCAGCTGCAACATTCTATAACACCCTCCAGGTTAGCTAGGTAGATTTTTTTATTAGATAGAGGCTGAGTAGCAGCATGGGATGAATCAGCCTGGGGAGTGAGGCAGTGAAGTCACCTCAACTAACAGGTCAGGGTTACTGGAGCCCTCACACCTTTCCATAAACTTGAGAGCTTTCTGGAGCAGGGGAAAGGAGGGGAAGAGGCCCAGATCTTCATGTTTGAGGGACCTTGGCCAATCCCCTGGCAGGACGCTGGGTATGGTGACCAGGGCAACCCTAAAACGTGGCAGGGCCTGGGGGGAGGTGTGCAGTGTCAGGTAGAAGATGTTTTGAGGAAGGCTGGATTGAGGAGCCTGAGAAGGGGCTCAAGGGAGGGGAGCCTACCTATAGGCAGGTGGTGGGAGAGGAGCATCTCCACTGCCTCAATGTCTCCTGGAGGAGGACAGCCTGTGCAACAGGGAAGGAGCCAGCCCAACATAAGGCCTGAAGGCAGCCACCAACCCACTAAGCTAATAGGAGAGGACAGTGTGAGTACTCCTATACCCCCTGGGCCAGATAAGGGGAGAGGGAGGTCAGGTGTACTGATAAATCGGCAGCTCTTGGGCACCCTTGCTCAGGGATACCCTCAGGCAGCTGGGGGAAGAGAAATAATTATCCAGGGTCTGTGGAGGGACACCTAAGAGACTTTAATGCTCTTCAAGAAAAGACTGTTGCGAATCCAAATTTTGGTACATAGTTGCTAAGGAGCTCCTCAGGCATCCCATATACCCCTAGATCTTATCCACGTTTAACCCCTCAATAAAATCAAAAGACCAAGCTCGAGGACTGTTTACTGACTCCAGTGTGCAAAGTGTGGGAAATGCGCGTTGCCTGGCAATGCAGAGCTTAGGGGGACACAAAACAAATTCGGCGACCCTTACGAGGGTAGTGCTACAATTCACAGAAGAAGGAACAAATGTATCCATATAATACTGCCAGAAGCCCAGAGGCTTATCTTCAAATGTAAAAACATCACACTAACAGTCCTAGAGTTCCAGAGTGCAAACTTTAAATCTCATGACTCTTTCACCGCTACCGCTATTTCCTCTGGCACATATTCCAGACCTAGCACTTACTTCCTTTGGCCATTAGGCAGCTACTGATTTTATACTGTAAGTCACATTCATACATGTATTGATCAGGCATCCACCTCCTTTCTCTGCATCTTACAGATGCTGAATGTGGACCAAAAGTGTACATGTACAGTACCTCAAGCAGGATATATGAGCAAACAAATTGCTATGATAAAAGAAAATTGCTAGGAAAAGTAGTTTAGTTGGCAGAGACATACAAGTCTTTTCTACAAAAAAAAACAAAAACCCAAAAGACTTACCCCCTGGCAATTTTTTTAGTCCCTCTTTAAACAGAAGGAGGCAAACCATTGAATATTACCACCGAGTACCTGGTGTGATTTCTATGTTGTTTCTTGCTCCTCTACTACACTAAAGGCTTCTTCAATATTAAAGTTGCTTCCCTCTGCCCTCAACCTCTAAGGAGCAAAGCATGACATTACAACACTCTGGAGCACTTTGCAGTGCTTAGAAAAAAAAACTCATAGCTTTCAAAGCAGAAGATCTCACCATGCCTAACAACACCAGCAGTCAGAAAGAGGTTGAAGAGTCAGCGAAGTGAAAAGTGTTGACTTCTGAGTTACTCTCTGCTTACATTACATATAATTGTATTATCCCATTATCATGCTGTTAAGCAATTGTTATCATGACTCACAAGTGTTATATTATTTCCTTAATTGAATGTGTTGTAGTTGTATTATTACAATTTCTTACTATGAAGTTTTCACTACCGAAAGTTGCTTCCTAACAGTATTGCCTGGAATGACCTGCAGCTTTCTACCACCAAGATAATATTCCCGTTAATTAAACTGCTTGTTTGCCACTCCAATGTGGCTTTTTATCTGTGTACAATTAAGCTATAGAGTTGTAACTAACGTTAAGGGTGTGTATGAGCCTTTGGTAGATTTGTACAAATGTTGACACACATACTAGATGGAAACCCAAAACAGAAATCTTATATAAGATTTAACACATTAATATAATTTCAATAGTCATTTAAAATATGTAGCACTACCCAATTAGGAGTCTCTAAAGAGTTGGGTCCCCCTATAATGCTGCACAACCAGGCAACACACCTTTTCCACAGTCCCTGGGCTTGGTTTTTTAAGTTTTATTAGGGGAATTGAACTTGGATGGGGTAAGGGGTATATGTGATGCCTAAGAGAACTGCAAGCTGAGGAAAACTTCCTGGCAACTATATACAGTGGGGATCAAAAGTTTGGGCACCCCAGCTAAACATTTGTATTAATGTGCATAAAGAAGCCAAGGAAAGATGGAAAAATCTCCAAAAGGCATCAAATTACAGATTAGACATTCTTATAATATGTCAACAAAAGTTAGATTTTATTTCCATCATTTACACTTTCAAAATAACAGAAAACAAAGCTCAGGAGATTGTGAAGGCCATGGCAAAACCTTCAGTTTACGCCTCTTGATGTAATCCCCCATGGATTTCGAGGTGTGTTTAGGATCATTATCCATTTGTAGAAGCCATCCTCTCTTTAACTTCAGCTTTTTCCAAAGACAGAACTTTTCTTCTTGGAGAGCTCTTCAGTCTCTCCTGGTGTACCACCCCAGACCCCAGATAAATCCTCTTCTTTACCCAGCTGTCAGGAGGAACCTCTGGGCAAGGGGATCCAGTGCCTGCAACTTTAAGATGAACAGTCCCCTTTTCCCCTTAGCTGTCCCAGGGGGTGTAGGATTACTCACTAAGTCTCTTTCCTCTGAGCTAGTTAAAGTAGGTAACTGCCTTCAGGCCTTCTGCTGGGATGGCTCCTATGGTGACTCTATAGGTAGTCCTCTCTCTAGGAATGGGTGAGGCTGAGCGATCCTCCTGTCCAAGACCCAGCCTGTAGGTAGGCCATTTCCCACTGGGCCCCCTCCCAGACTCCTGCATCTCCTCCTCTCTCAAATACTCCACCCAAACTCTCCTGCTGCTGAGCAGGCTCAGTTACTCTTAAGGCCTGTCATGACCCCATGCCAAGCCTCCTGCCTGGGAATTGGCCAAGATCCCTCAAGTGTACAGATCAGCTCCTCCTCACCCCCGCCCACTGAGCTCTAGAGATGTCTTTAGAGATCTCTCTAGATCAGGGGTAGGTATCAGTGAGCTGATCTACAGAGCCTCTCAGCCCTGAGCAAAACTTGACTGCTCTGACTAACACCCAGGCTGCTACTCAGTCTTTTAACAAAAATAATAATTAGCTAGCTCCCACTAGCTAACTAGGAGGGTGCTACAAATATAATTAAATCTAGAACTTCTATCAAAAATAACACCTGGTGATCCTGCCATGAAGCTCCTTGTTCAGACTCTTTCTGTTGACAATTCTCTGTCCCTGCCTCCCAGTTGATAGGGAATACAAGTGGATGTTTCATACATTATTCAGGCATTGTCTATTGTTATCACCTTCAGGTGTTTGAGTGCATGTAGGCAGGAGGTGGTTGTAACTAATTGTGGGGGGTCTGCGGGCAAAGGGCTTGTCAGAATCTGAAAACCCTCTTTAATAACAAGGGGGCACCCAAACACTGCCCTCATGTGAATGCATAAGGAGTACTTAGTATGCCCCATCTTACATTGGTGGTCAGTGTGAAGAAGGATGCTTGCTCTTCCATTAGTGGTTAGTCAAAGAGAGAATATCACCCCCAAGCTTAGTTGGCAGTGAAGGGAAGAATGCCTATCTTACATTACTGATCAATGGAAGGAAAAAAACCCCTCTTACATTAGTTGCCAGCTGAGGGAGGCATGCCCTATCCATTCATTGGAAGGAAAAATATGCTATCTTACATTGCTGGTCAGTGTGAAGAAGAATGCCCCCTCTTACGTTGGTGGTCAGCGTGAAGAAGAATGCCCCTCCTACATTTGTGGTCAGTTGAAGAAATAATATCACCTCTTACATTTGTGATCAGTAGAATGGAGAATATTCCCTCTTACAGTGGTGATCAGTGAAAAAAGGAATACCCCTTCTTACACTGGTGGTCCTACAGAAAATAAGAACAATCTTTTACATTAGTGGTCATAAGGACATCACATTTACATTGGTGGTCAGTGGGAAAAATGCCTCCTCTTACATTAGTGGTCAAAGGAAGAAATAATGTCCTCTCTTACATTGATTGCCAGTAAAAGTTAGAACACTTCATTTTACATTAGGGGTTATTGGTGCTCTTTGTGAAGCAGAACACTTGTTCTAACATTGGTGGTCAGTAGAAGGAAGAATACCCCCTTTTACATTGGTGATCAGAGAAAGGAAGAATACTGCCTCTTACAATGGTAGTCAGTGTGATGAAGAATACCCCTATTAACAATGTAGAAGAAAGAATACATTGGTGAAGAAAATGAATACCCCCCTCTCATATCTGTGGTAATAGAGCAGACAAATACCCTTCTTATGTTGGTAGTCAGTGTATAAAAAAAATGCCCCCTGTTAAGCTGGTGGTCATTGTGAAGAAGAATACTCAGTCTCACATTGGTGGTCAGTGGAAGGAAGAATGCTAGCTCAGTCATTGGTGGTCATGTATGGAAGAATACCCACATTGGTGGTCAATGGAAGGAAGAATGCTACCTCTTACATTGGTGGTCATTGTGAAGACAAATGCCTTTTTTACATTGGTGGTCAGTGGAAGAAAGAGTACCTTCTCTTACATTTGTTTTCAATTAAAGGAAAAATAAACCGTGTTACATGGTATTGGTCAGTGGAAGGAAGAATGTCCCCTCTTATATTGACTGTTAGAATGAGAAAAACACCCCCTCCAACATTAGTGTTTGGTTGAAGGAAGAATACCCTATCTCACTTTGGTGGTCAGTGTGAAAAACAATGCCCCTCTTACACTGGTGGTCATTGAAAGAAAGAATATCTCCTCACTTTTTTGTTAGTGGAATGAATAATAGCTGTTCTTACTGCAGTGGTCATTGGAAAGAGGCATACCCTTTCTTATAAAGATGGCCAGTCGAAGGAAAATGATATCTCCTCCACTCCTCCTACCACTCCATCCCCCACAGCCACTTCCTCTTGTACCACTATCCCCTCCCTCCTAGATTGTAAGCTCGAAAGAGCAGGGCCCTTGACCCCCTCGTGTATTGTATTGTTACTGTATTGTCTCATGTTCTGTCCCCCCACTATAATGTACAGCGCTGAGCAAATCTTTTAGCGCTATATAAATACTGTATAATAATAATAATAATAATCTACTTACATCAGTGGTCATTCTATGGAAGAATGCCCTCTCTTACACTGATGGTCAGTGGATGGAAGAATACCCCCACTTAAGTTAGCAGTCAGTGGAAAGAAAAATAACCCTTACATTGGAGGTCAGTGGAAGGAAGATTGTTCCTCTTACATTGGAGGTCAGCGGAAGGAAGAACATTCCCTCTTATATTGGAGGTCAGTGGAAGTAAGAATGTTCCCTCTTACATTGGAGGTCAGTGGACGGAAGAACTTTCCCTCTTACACTAGAGGTCAGTGGACGGAAGAATGTTCCCTCTTACATTGGAGGTCAGTGGAAGGAAGAACGTTCCCTCTTACTTTGGAGGTCAGTGGAAGGAAGAAAGTTCCCTCTTACATTGGAGATCAGTAGAAGGAAGAACATTCCCTCTTATATTGGAGGTCAGTGGAAGGAAGAATGTTCCCTCTTACATTGGAGGTTAGTGGAAGGAAGAACTTTCCCTCTTACATTGGAGATCAGTAGAAGGAAGAACATTCCCTCTTATATTGGAGGTCAGTGGAAGGAAGAATGTTCCCTCTTACATTGGAGATCAGTAGAAGGAAGAACATTCCCTCTTATATTGGAGGTCAGTGGAAGTAAGAATGTTCCCTCTTACATTGGAAGTCAGTGGAAGGAAGAACTTTCCTCTTACACTGGAGGTCAGTGGACGGAAGAATGTTCCTTTTTACATTGGAGGTCAGTGGAAGGAAGAATGTTCCAGCTTACATTGGAGGTCATTGGAAGGAAGAACGTTCCCTCTTACTTTGGAGGTCAGTGGAAGGAAGAAAGTTCCCTCTTAGATTGGAGATCAGTAGAAGGAAGAACGTTCCCTCTTATATTGGAGGTCAGTGAAAGGAAGAACGTTCCCTCTTACATTGGAGGTCAGAGGAAGGAAGAATGTTCCCTCTTACATTGGAGGTCAGTGGAAGGAAGAACATTCCCTATTACATTGGAGGTCAGTGGAAGGAAGAATGTTCCCTCTTACATTGGTGGTCAGTGGAAGCGAGAAAGTTCCCTCTTATTACATTGGAGGTCAGTGGAAGGAAGAATGTTCGCTCTTACATTGGAGGTCAGTGGAAGGAAGAATGTTCCCTCTTACATTGGTGGTCAGTGGGGAAAGAATACCCCCTTTTACATTGGTGGTCAGTGGAAGGAAGAATGTTCCCTCTTACATTGGGGGTCAGTAGGGGAAGAATACCCCTTTTTACATTGGTGACCAATGGAAGGAAAATACATTGCATTTCTAATGGCTTATAGGGGGAAAAGCAATCATGAAACAAATGCCTGTGTATTGAAGCTCTTTACACTTTTGCATGCATGTTCTCACCCATATTATTAAGTGTTACTATGCCCATTAACAATGGCACATAGCTATTGGTTTTCAATCAATGGCACACAAATGCGCTTACATGGATGAAACAAAGGAACCTGACCTCTTAGTGCAGTGGTGTATTCAGGTTTTGTGCTGCCCTAGGCACAGACCAACACCCCCACTTCCCCCTCCCGTGGAGAGAGTCTGACATTGACCAACCACACCCCTGAAGCTTGACCCACTACACATTGATCCACTACACCCCTGCCCCTGCCACCCCCGGCAATAGAGAGAGACACTCATCTTTACAGCTCCGCACATTCCTGGGGACGAGAGTCAGGCTCTACATACACCATTAAGCATCCTGCAGCGTCTCTCAGATCCCACCTGGTTCCTATGGCGCGTGTGTCTCTTCTTTTATCCATTCTTCTTGGGGGGAGGTGCTGCCCCCCCTGAAAAATTCCGCCCTAGGCAAGTGCCTTGTTTGCCTTGTGGTAAATACGTCCCTGTCTTAGTGCACCACAGCACATGCAATGAATGGGTGTCCTGTTTTATGTTGTGCAGGAAAAAAGTCCTGTGCATTTTTTTTTTTTTTTGCAGACGCATATTGCAGAGCAAAAAACACAACATTCATCTGAAAAAAAAGGCAAAAATTTGTATTTTCTTCATTTCACTCCACCCCCTCCGCTTTTCTGCCCATCATCCAATTTTAGATTTTAGGTTGGATACATTTTTTCAGCTACTTACTCAATATATTATTACTTGCCATATAACATGATGCAATTTACTGAAAACCATTTAATAAATTATCTGACAGAACAAAGCGTACTGTACTATCCTTTCTGAGGTTTGGGAAGTTTGAATAAACCGTTTCATTCTTGTGAAGGCATTTTCTTTTTTTTTTTTTAATGAAACTTCCTTATTTTAAAACTGTACTCTGTGTTCACATTTCTAACTTCCTTTTTGCAGCCAGAATAGGGAAAACGTATCCGGTCGTGATGAGCTGAAAAACCTCATTTGTCCCCCCTGAGGAAATAACAATAGTTCAGCAATAAAAAAATGCCACATGAAAACAAAGTCAAAAGTCATCGGCATGTATAACACAGGAACACACTGAGAGAGAATTGAAATCATAACTCTGTTCAGTAATTATATGTTTAAAAAAATGGTTACATGGAGTTAGTTTTCTTAATCTACTTTTTAGTATATAAAAGTAAACTGCCTTAATATAGGCTTCTGAAAATGTTAAAATCCATAAAATTGTCCCTCAGAGTGGGGCTGAATCCGCCCTGTAACGGTCAACTGCTTGGGTTGTCTAGGGGAGAGGGCAAGTGTTTTTACCTGCCTGATCACCCACTTCCTCAACAGGCAGCGCTCCCCCGTGCTCCAGCAATAGACTGTCCCTTGACGTCATCACGTTCATTGCAGAGCTATGGATTCTACATTGTTTTTGAAGACATCAGGACCTTTGACACTGGAGTGTGAGGGAGAAGATGCCATAGCATTAGACCGGTCTAACAGAGCTGAGGAGCAGACAATCCGGGTGGTACATTTTCTTTTCTGTGGACTTAAATGAGCATTAACCCAAGCAGTACGGGAGCAGCCCCACTGCACGTGATAAGTTTAGTGTTTCCTGGATGTTATGTTATGTACAGGGGCGGACTGACAACTCATGGGGCCCCCTGGCAATAGGGGATCATGGGGCTTCTGTGTCCTTGCCCAAACTCAAAAATGCCTATGAAAAAGGTACCAGGGGCATCTCATGGGGCCCCCTACTGACCCCGGGCCCTCGGGCAGTGCCCGAGTTTCCAAATGGTCAATCCGCCCCTGGTTATGTCTCTACCACTTCCCATATCCCTGTATAATTTGTTCACTAAAATGCTCATCTAAAAGATGTTTATGTAATTATTAGTAGCAATGTTAGGGTTTCAAAGGGCTACACGCCTTCCAGCCTCCACCAGGCGCTCTTCATTGACTTTTCCAGACCAGATCTTAAGGCGCAACTGCCTAGTTATTTCCAAAGGTAACTAGGTACTGACCCCCCCCAGCTCTGCTATAGCTGGGACCTCAATGAACATAAGCAGACTCCAGCAGAACTGCCTCAAAGGGACAGCGGCCCCTGAGCCTGGGAACTTCTCTATCAGGACATGAACAGGGCTGCCCCAGACTATTTGTTATCCTCCAGTCACCTACTGGGCACACCTCCCCAGGGATTGGCTGCAGCACAATAAATATTCAAGATGAAAAAAATGGTGAAGTGCTAAACATTTTTTTTTTCATATTGATTTGCACATACCAATTGGGTCAGGTTGGGTGAGAGCAGCTGGGATTTAGGGTTATCCATATAAGCGCAAGAGGTTACACCAATAATAAAAATTCAAGTTGCCTATTTGACTAAGCCCCCTATGTTCCCAAAGCCTCTAGGCGGGGGGGAGGCAATCAAACCTGCAGCCTGTGAGAACCAGAAAAGCCCAAAGAAATCAACAGCTTCTCCAATACTTACAGAGGAGCCAAAAAGAACTAAATGTATTTATCATCCTGGCAACCTACCTAGATGGCTGTTGCACATATGTGTGTAAGTGCAGCATGGTGTGGTGCCAGTAAAGACACAGAGTCCAGTTGCAGTAAAACTTGAAACTCGTATTGCCAAATGCCAAACTACAAACAACCCCAGCAGGAGAACGCTGCTAAGCGTGAAACTCAAACAATTCAGTTTAATGCAAAGATGCATCGGGGAAGAGATGCACCGACAGCGTCTGTCTTCAGAGGCTAGAATGTCCCAAAGAGGAGGCTTCTTTGTAGGATTGCGAGTTTCTAGCTTTTTCCTACTCATCTGGAACCTTTCCTGCCGCTATCACTTTCCCTGACAGACAGGTGCTTTTTCCCTACACTAGCCACTTCAAAGGGGGGTCAAAACCTGGGGGCAGGGACTTAAGAAGGCTCTGCTGACCCAAGATGGCCACCAAGGGTAACCGGGATTCAGCATAGTCAATTGAAACGCTGCCTCCAGGAACCAGGAAACCATACAGAAACTATGTTCCTCCTGACTTCCTCTCAAGGCTGTGATACCATTCAGGTCTGGGTGCCAACAACAGGAGAGTAAGCAGGCTGCATCTGTCTGCACATAGATTAACCCCTTCATGCCTAAGGGTAAAACAAATCTTAAAGCCTAAGTAAAATTTTACAACTTTGACATGTGTTAGTAAAACCGTAAATATCATCAACTACTTTATACATCCAGGTGGATTATAGCTTGTTTTTTAGGACAAATTGTGATTTCATTTGGTGGTAAATGGTAATGGATATCTCCTGATTTTTTTTATTACCAAAGGAAAACTGGCCCAAAATAGTAAAAAAAGATCATTGTTTTAAATTTAGCTGTGTGTTTCTTGTTACTACCATAACCTATCACCAAAGAAAAACCCAAAATAAATTTTCCAGCTCTTGACGATCGCAGCGATACCATATATATGTATGTTATTTGTTGTTTGTATCTGTACTACAGCCCAGAAACAATAGTGCGCATTTTGTTTTTTGTTTTTTTTTACCTAAAACACACTGACACTAACTGATACTGATACCAATAAAAAAAAAAATCCTGACTTTTGTCCCAAACACTAATCCTGGCACCAGGGGCGGACTGACCATTTGGAAACTCGGGCACTGCCCGAGGGCCCGGGGTCAGTAGGGGGCCCCATGAGATGCCCCTAGTACCTTTTTCATAGGCTTTTTTGAATTTGGGCAAGGACACAGGGGCCCCATGATCCCCTATTGCCCGGGGGCCCCATGAGTTGTCAGTCCACCCCTGCCTGGCACTGAACTAGATCTAACCTTGATCTAGGTCAGCGGTTCTCAACCTGGGGGTCGCGACCCCTTTGGGGGTCAAACGACGCTTCCACAGGGGTCGCCTAAGACCATCGGAAAACACATATTTCCGATGGTCTTAGGAACCGAGACACCGCTCCTCGCCGCCGCCGCCGCCACCGCCGTCTCCAGGTGTGGGCGGGATGACATGCGGCCCCTGTCATCTGGACACACCTCGAGATCAATCCTCGCCTGTGATTGGCCGCCGGCACTGTAGCTCAGGCACACAGGCGGCCAATCACCGGCAAGGAGGTGGAGCTTGGAGAGGGGGGGCCGAGCGGCACCGCGAAGATCGAGCGAGTGAAGAGGAGGAGAGCGGCCGGAGAAGGAAGACAGCTGACAGGTAAGTGTCGGTACCATGGGAGAGGGAGGGAGCGAGCGAGCCCAGGCTGGAGCAGGGGTCTGCAAGGTAAGTATCACTGGTGTCAGTGGGAATAGTGCCCCATCATTGGTGTCACTAATACCAATGATGGGGCACTATTCCTCCCACTGACACCAATGATGGGGCACTTTTCCTCCCACTGACACCAACGATGGGGCACTATTCCTCCCCCCACTGACACCAACAATGAGGCACGATTCCTCCCCCAAATGACACCAACGATGGGGCACTATTCCTCCCCCCACTGACACCAACAATGAGGCACTATTCCTCCCCCACTGACACCAAGGATGGGGCACGATTCCTCCCCCCACTGACACCAAGGATGGGGCACAATTCCTCCCCCCACTGACACCAACGATGGGGCACAATTCCTCCCCTCACTGACACCAACGATGGGGCACAATTCCTCCCCCCACTGACACCAAGGATGGAGCACAATTCCTCCCCCCACTGACACCAAGGATGGGGCACTATTCCTCCCCCCACTGACACCAAGGATGGGGCACTATTCCTCCCCCCACTGACACCAATGATGGGGCACTATTCCTCCCCCCACTGACACCAGTGATGGGGCACTATTCCCCCCACTGACACCTATGATGGGGCACTATTCCTCCCCCCACTGACACCAAGGATGGGGCACTATTCCTCCCCCCACTGACACCAAGGATGGGGCACTATTCCTCCCCCCACTGATACCAATGATGGGGCACTCTTCCCCCCACTGACACCAATGATGGGGCACTATTCCCCCCACTGACACCTATGATGGGGCACTATTCCTCCTCCCACTGACACCTATGATGGGGCACTATTCCTCCCACTGATACCGATGATGAGGCACTATTCCTCCCACTGATACCGATGATGAGGCACTATTCCTCCCACTGATACCAATGATGAGGCACTATTCCTCCCACTGATACCAATGACGGGGCACTATTCCTCCCACTGACACCAATGACGGGGCACTATTCCTCCCACTGACACCAATGACGGGGCACTATTCCTCCCACTGACACCAATGACGGGGCACTATTCCTCCCACTGACACCAATGACGGGGCACTATTCCTCCCACTGACCTCAATGACGGGGCACTATTCCTACCACTGATACCAATGACGGGGCACTATTCCCCCCACTGACACCTATGAGGGGGCACTATTCCTCCCCCCACTGACACCTATGACGGGGCACTATTCCTCCCCCCACTGACACCAATGACGGGGCACTATTCCTCCTCCCACTGACACCTATGACGGGGCACTATTCCTCCTCCCACTAATACCAATGATGGGGCACTATTCCTCCCACTGATACCAATGATGAGGCACTATTCCTCCCACTGATACCAATGATGGGGCACTATTCCTCCCACTGACACCAATGATGGGACACTATTCCTCACACTGACACCAATGATGGGGCACTATTCCTCCCACTGATACCAATGATGGGGCACTATTCCTCCTCCCACTGATACCAATGATGGGGCACTATTCCTCCTCCCACTGATACCAATGATGGGGCACTATTCCTCCCACTGATACCAATGACGGGGCACTATTCCTCCCACTGACACCAATGACGCGGCACTATTCCTCCCACTGACACCAATGACGGGGCACTATTCCTCCCACTGACACCAATGACGGGGCACTATTCCTCCCACTGACACCAATGACGGGGCACTATTCCTCCCACTGACACCAATGAAGGGGGCACTATTCCTCCCACTGACACCAATGACGGGGCACTATTCCTCCCACTGATACCAATGACGGGGCACTATTCCTCCCACTGATACCAATGATGGGGCACTAGTCCTCCCACTGACACCAATGAAGGGGGCACTATTCCTCCCACTGACACCAATGACGGGGCACTATTCCTCCCACTGACACCAATGAAGGGGGCACTATTCCTCCCACTGACACGAATGATGGGGCACTATTCTCCCACTGATACCAATGATGGGGCACTATTCCTCCCACTGACACCAATGACGTGGCACTATTCCTCCTACTGCAAAATTACAGTTATGAAGTAGCAACGAAAATAATTTTATGGTTGGGGGTCACCACAACATGAGGAACTGTATTAAGGGGGCGTTAGAAAGGTTGAGAACCACTGATCTAGGTATTTTTTCTTTATTTTTTCTTTTATTTTTTAATATTTATTTATCTTTCTTTTTACAAGCAATTGTGTTTTTTTTTTCTCTGCAAGGAGAGAGAGATGCAATGTATCTCTCTTCTATTCAGAGAGAAAAAAACAAGGCAGGTGGGCTTCACAGTGACTGATCACTGAGACAGCCACTATAAGAGGCTATCACAGCAATCATGTGACCAGAATCGGGAGTCCCCTGTCCCGATCGTTAGAATGGGACCCGGGGTTCTCAGTGACACCGCGGTCTTTGTGCTGGTAGCGCGCTGTGCGGCGCGTTCCCAGCACAAAGGCAGGTACGCAAATATGCGCCCCCATGGAAAAAAGCCCAGTTCTGTGAGGCCACATATTCGTGTGACATCGGCGTCAAGGGGTTAAACCAGCTCTGTATTCATTAATACATCATAAAGATTTATAATTATAATTGTTTTTACAGCTCTGCCCCCTATTGGACACATTACATACAGTATAGTACTTTGTCCCATGTTTCTAAGTGCTTGCTAACACTAGAAATGAGTTTTAACCTTCCTTCTCCTGCTGCGGATGATCCAACAACAGCTAGGAAGGAGATGGCTGCTTCATAGCTCAGCTCTGAGTATTTTCCATAGATAAGCAGCAGCAGGAATGGAGAGGGAGGACATATCAGGCTCTCCACTTCTGCTGCTATTTGTCTGGCAAAAAGGTTTTTTTCAGTTTTGGGGTGGAGAGGGATTAGAACCCCTGTCAGGTTTTTATTGCTCATATATTTTCACTTTTTTGTTTTCATTTTTCACCTTTATGAAAATACGCAAAAAAAGTGCATGAAAAAAGTAAAAAAAAAAATGTTTCCAATTTTCATATATTTACGATTATTATTTACGATTATTATTATTTGTATCACTAGTTTTATTTAGTATTTGTTAAAGATATAGCACTGGTATTTTGATTAATTATAAAATACTGCGCATAAAAATGTCATGTTTCAGACACCTGGTTTACTGCAGTGCTGGGAATAGAGACCTGAAATGTGGACTCACCGGTTAACTACTCATTGAATGAGTCTCCTAAAGTACATAGTGAGGGCTGTGGATAAGGGGGTACCACCAGTCCTCCTGTATAGGGCCCAGGCCAGCAGAGGGTCCCAGGCAGCTGGGTGAATCGAATGTGGGCAGGGAGGGTGATCGCCACGATGGGGGGAATTACTGGAACAGATCTCCTGTATGGGTTTTTTTTCGCTTTTTTCACCTTTGTGAAAATACGCAAAAAAAAAGTGAATGCAAAAAGTAAAAAAAAAAATGTTTATAATTTTCAGAGTCATGTATTTACGATTATTATTTGTATCACTAGTTTTGTTTAGTATTTGTTAAGGATATCACCACGATGGGGGGAATTACTGGAATAGATCTCCTGTATGGTTTTTTTTTTTCACTTATTTTTCACCTTTATCCTGGGCCTAGGCCCTATACAGGAGGACTGGTGGTACCCCGTTACCCACAGCCCTGACCATGTACCTTTTATGAAAATATGCAAACAAAAGTGAATGAAAAAAGTAAAAAAAAAAATGTTTATAATTTTCTGAGTCATGTATTTACGATTATTATTTGTATCACTAGTTTTATTTAGTATTTGTTAAAGATATAGCACTGGTATTTTGATTAATTATAAAATACTGCGCATAAAAATGTCATGTTTCAGACATCTGGTTTACTGCAATGCTGTGAATACAGACCTGAAATGTGGACTCACCGGTTAACTACTCATTGAATGAGTCTCCTAAAGTACATAGTGAGGGCTGTGGATAAGGGGGTACCACCAGTCCTCCTGTATAGGGCCCAGGCCAGCAGAGGGTCCCAGGCAGCTGGGTGAATCGAATGTGGGCAGGGAGGGTGATCGCCACGATGGGGGGAATTACTGGAACAGATCTCCTGTATGGGTTTTTTTTCGCTTTTTTCACCTTTGTGAAAATACGCAAAAAAAAAGTGAATGCAAAAAGTAAAAAAAAAAATGTTTATAATTTTCAGAGTCATGTATTTACGATTATTATTTGTATCACTAGTTTTGTTTAGTATTTGTTAAGGATATCACCACGATGGGGGGAATTACTGGAATAGATCTCCTGTATGGTTTTTTTTTTTCACTTATTTTTCACCTTTATCCTGGGCCTAGGCCCTATACAGGAGGACTGGTGGTACCCCGTTACCCACAGCCCTGACCATGTACCTTTTATGAAAATATGCAAACAAAAGTGAATGAAAAAAGTAAAAAAAAAAATGTTTATAATTTTCTGAGTCATGTATTTACGATTATTATTTGTATCACTAGTTTTATTTAGTATTTGTTAAAGATATAGCACTGGTATTTTGATTAATTATAAAATACTGCGCATAAAAATGTCATGTTTCAGACATCTGGTTTACTGCAGTGCTGTGAATACAGACCTGAAATGTGGACTCACCGGTTAACTACTCATTGAATGAGTCTCCTAAAGTACATAGTGAGGGCTGTGGATAAGGGGGTACCACCAGTCCTCCTGTATAGTGCCCAGGCCAGCAGAGGGGCCCAGGCAGCTGGGTGAATCCAATGTGGGCAGGGAGGGTGATCGCCACGATGGGGGAAATTACTGGAATAGATATCCTGTATGGGTTTTTTTTCACTTTTTTTCACCTTTGTGAAAATACGCAAAAAAAAGTGAATGCAAAAAGTAAAAAAAAAAATGTTTATAATTTTCTGAGTCATGTATTTACGATTATTATTTGTATCACTAGTTTTATTTAGTATTTGTTAAGGATATCACCACGATGGGGGGGAATTACTGGAACAGATCTCCTGTATGGGTTTTTTTTTCACTTTTTTTTCACCTTTATCCTGGGCCTAGGCCAGGGGTGGGCAAACTTTTTGACTTGAGGGCCGCAATGGGTTCATATATTGGACCCGGGGGCCGGACCAAGAGTAGATGAATGATGTGTATGTGTCATCCATAGTAAGTATAGTAATATTCCCCCATAGTAAGCATAGTAATTAATCCCCCATAGTAATTCATCCCCCATAATAATTCATCCCCCATAGTAATTCATCCCCCATATAGTAATTCATCCCCCATATAGTAATTCATCCCCCATATAGTAATTCATCCCCCATAGTAATTCATCCCCCATATAGTAATTCATCCCCCATAGTAATTCATCCCCCATAGTAATTCATCCCCCATATAGTAATTCATCCCCCATATAGTAATTCATCCCCCATAGTAATTCATCCCCCATAGTAATTCATCCCCCATATAGTAATTCATCCCCCATAGTAATTCATCCCCCATATAGTAATTCATCCCTCATATAGTAATTCACCCCCCCTATAGTAATTCATTCCCCATATTAATTCATCCCCCATATTAAGTCCCCAAGTCCCCCCTGTGTCAATTCACTTACCTTTGCTCCGCGCATTCCTCTCGCCGTGTTCCCGCGCCGTTCCGGTGTAGCATGAATTCTGTCTCCTATGAGGATCTGTCCCCCTCGACGTATCTGCGCATGTGCCAGTTTCAGGCATTAGCAGCCGATCGGCGATCTCCGGCAGATGCGCAGATACGTCGAGGGGGACAGATCCTCATAGGAGACAGATTTTCATGCTACACCGGTCTTCAGGGCGGACTGTGAGAGGAGCCTAGCTCCGCGGGCCGGATTAAAAGGTCCGCCGGGCCGTATACGGCCCGCGGGCCATAGTTTGCCCATTGCTGGCCTAGGCCCTATACAGGAGGACTGGTGGTACCCCGTTACCCACAGCCCTGACCATGTACCTTTTATGAAAATATGCAAAAAAGAGTGAATGAAAAAAGTAAAAAAAAATGTTTCCAATTTTATGAGTCATGAATTTTACGATTATTATTTGTATCACAAGTTTTATTTAGTATTCGTTAAGGATATAGCACTGGTGTATCGATTGAGTATTGATATTATCTGGGGAGATAACAACCTCTCCAGCTGCTTGGGGATAGGCTTGGGTTATTTCCAGTGAAGGTTTATGTGTGTTGAATATTTTATAGTTACCAAACCTTAATTAAGAATTTATTTTTAAAAAGTTGTGTTTTCTTCTACTCATAATACATGAATTCAAAAATATATGGAAAACAATGTAGAAAAAAATATCTGGAAAATTTTTTAAAAAGATATTTATATGGAAATAATGTAAAAAAAAATAGAAAATGGAAAAAGTAAAAAAAAAATATGGAAAAAATGTAAAACAAAATGGAAAAAAATATATGCAAAAAATGGAAAAAATATATTTAAAAAAAACATTTTCATTCCCTTTAGGAATTGTGAAATTTTGCAGTATCTGTAATTACCATATTGATGACTGCCTGGAATCTAAGCAATGGGTTGTTATTTGGTCTCTCTTCTTGATTAGTATAAGCGTACGTGTCATCTGACTGCCTGAGAACACATCATTGCGTCGCTCCGGAGTCCTGATTTCACCTGCGGAGAACGCTTTACAGGAAGCCATGTGACATGAAATGTTATTATGAGCTTTGCTTTCCATTACAACACAGAACCGGGAAAAGCTTTGCAGCCGCCTGAAACGTTTTATATACAGTTCCCATATTGAAGGACGTTTACCTCTTCTCTTCAAATGCTCCACAGGGTCTAGCTGACGCCAAGCCGTTACTTCTCGTCTCCTCCTAAAGAAAGGCAAAACTGACATTCTATACGGGATAAACCGTGTGTACTACACAGAGCCCACATACGATATTTCTCATTATCATTTTAAATGTTTGCTTCAGCAATCTATACACAGTGGCTCAGGCGTCATATGTGGCTTGCAGGAACTGATATTCCTCACTGTAGCCTCTCCGCATGAATTCAAGCCGGACCCACCTATTTGATCGCACAATGCAAATTTATCTCCCTTAAGGCTTGGTTCACACCTATGCAGTTTGTGTTTGATCCGTTTCTGCAGTTGCGTTTTGCGTTTTTGCACCTGTATTTTTGCCACGTTTTTGATGCATTTTGCTTTTTTGGTTTTTCTTCCTTGTTGCTAGGCGGATTTAAAATGCAAAAAGCATAAAAAATGTATCAATAACGCAGAAAAAATGCACTACGTGCTTTTCTGCAGCGTTTCCATTGAAGGCTGTAGAACCAAAAAACGCAACTTTTCGCGTTTTAAAAAAGTCCCTGACCCTTGCCAAAAAATGCACCGGGTGAAAACGCGGAGATGTGAACCTGTCCCATAGGAAATCATGTTAAATGGGCTGTACTGCGTTTCTGCAAAACGCTGCGGGAAAATGAGTGTGAACCTGAGGTCAAGTTGAGTTCTGGGATAACCCTAATCACTCTAAAAATATACTCCCTCTCCCAGTGTAGGCAGGTGCAACTGGCTAGTCTGCCACTAGGTGGCTCTGTTTCAGAATACTGTAGGGTCAAACTGGCGGTCCTCCAGCTGTTGAAAAACTGCAAGTCCCATCATGCCCCTGCCTTTGGAAGTCATGCATATACAAGTCAATACTGCAATGCTTAATGGGACTTGTAGTTTCACAACAGCTGGAGGGCCACCAGTTTGACACCCGTGGAATAGTGTCTGGGTTACAGAACATAGTGTCATCAGCTCCCAGGGGAATTTGGGGCATGGGAGCCAATCACTCCGCACAAATACAGATGTAGCCAGCCTTGAACAGGGCTGAAGGCTGGGAAGAAGTAGACTTGGACCCAGGAGACCTGGCTGTAGAAATCCTGACCCTTATGGAGGTGGGGCTATGGTAGGATGCAGAAGGCCTTTTAGGTCAGGCCAAGAGATTCCTGAGTGAGGCTGCTTCCCTGGAGGGTACTGGGAGAGGTGTACCTAAGAAGGAGGTGACTACAGAAGTATCATCCCAGTGAATACTAATGAGAGCAGAGAGAGAGACTGTCAGAGGGAAGATGACTGTTTAAAGTGCTGCATATGCTTTCACACGTGACTACTGTAGACCATCCACTAAATGTGCAATGTATTGTTAAGTAACTCCGGAATGTATGTTGAAGTGATGTGACTGTTTTTTGCCATTTCACAAGCACCACTAGTAAAGTGCAACAATCTTATTTATGTGTGGACATTCCTTCCTTTGGGGATATCATGGAGTGGGGAGAGGGTTCAGTCTCAGCAGGAGGAATAGTGTTCTAGAAAGGGCAGGAGTGGGACTTGTGCTTTCACACCAACATCCAGCTAATCACAGAGCCCCTCTTACACCCTGGTTCTATATGAGTAGGGACAGTAAAGGGACATGCAATACTTACTGGAATCCATCCATTTGGGTAAAGACTGGCTAGGCCACTTTCCACCCTCTGAGGCAGAGGCTGTCAGCATGTCTAAGACCTTGTCTGTTCCACATTGCTGTTATAATCTGTGAGCGCTCTTGGTCGGGTTACTTCCTGCCAGGCTGTTTGTAAAATTGAATATTGATTTAATTACAAGTTCTGTTCTTGCAACTGGACTATGTATATTACTGCTGCCGCACCATGCTGCACCTCCACACACACTTAATGGGACCACCAATGTCCCTGTACCACAAAGCACTGAGGAACTAGACATCAATGTTGGTTTAAGGCAGGAAGTAGGTCCAGAAATAGCATCCATCCCATTCCCCATAAAAAAGACAATATGGCTCTTGGGTCTAGTGCCTGGCATTGGGAATCGCATTGGCATAGTTTCCTGAGGGATGTTGTATGTGGTCTCCCATGATGAGCAGTGAGCTCAATGGGTGAAGGCCAGTTGTGTCTGAACGGGGATGGGTTTGAGTCTCAGACTCCCCCATTTAGAGAGCCCACTGGGTGCTGTGGGACATAGCCTGGCCAAGTGTGCCTCCCAAAAGCTTCTAGTGTGAGAAATTATCTACATTCTGGGCTTGACATGGACACATTCTGGGCTCCAGGAATGGAGAGATTTGTTGCTACTTGCTGTATATTGATTTAAAGCACAATTTCAATAAAAGAAAAAAGAATCCAGTGTTCACTCAACCTGAAAATGGCCCAAAAGACTCAACTGAATCTACTGTCACATCATCCCTTGGGGGCACCTCTTTCAATAGTGGTGGGTGGTAATCATAAGTTCCTCTCTGTGCTTGTCACTGCTCAGCCGACCGGACTTGCGGTCCCCCCTTGTCATGACTTCACACTGGAAGGTATCAGAACCCTGTAAGATGTTGGTAATGAGCTCTTCCAACAGCCAATGGGCAACATCCCAGATGGTGGCACTGTAGACCAGACCCTCCTGCACTACAAAAGAAGGAAGACCCATGAGCTGGCATGTTATGTGACCAGAGCTTTAGGGGGTTATGAAGGATATACAGTATCTTTTAAAATTAAAAATATATATTAGGTAAAGGATTGAATGGGGAAAGGGAATATTTCTTCTTCTTGGAGTAAAGATTTCAGCATAAGCCAAGTAGAGGAAATCTAATTTGAATAATTTAATTTATTAATGAAGGTAGAAGTAATTATAGTAGTGGCAATGCCAAGGTAGAAATCCAAAATGTATTTAGCTTTTCCAAAAAAATTACAGACACATTGCAACCAAACTGCTGCAATGGTTAGCATGATCCAATATTTGGCCGTGGTCCTTTATGAGTAACATTTTGTTAATGATATTATAACACAACCCCATAGAGAGCTGTATGATACAAAAAACATTCCCCACAATTTGGCTGGCCACCACCAAACATATTTTTAATTCAAATACAGAACTTTTTTGGGGACATTTTTTCACAGATGTTACAGATGGCCTTACATTTCTAGACTGTTGGCAGTCCTGGGTGGTAAGAGTAGTAGCAGTAGTAAAAGTGGTATCAGAACTAGGGGTGGTGGTATTAGTAATGGACATACCAGTGGTGATGGTAGTAGTATTAATGCCAGTAAAAGCTGTAAAAGTATTAATTGTGGTGGGAGCAGTGGTACTAGTAATAGATTTTGCAGTGCTAGCATTATAAGCTTTGGTGGTTGTTATAGTATAGATAGTAGCAATAGTAGTATAGACAAAAGTATTGGTAGTAGGATTAGTAACAGCAGTTTTAGCAGTAGTGATAGCACTAGCAGAACTAATGGTGAAGGCAGTATTAGTAACAGGAGTATCAATTAGGATGATAGTGGCAGCAGTATTAAAAGGAGTAGACATAGTATTATTGCTGGCATTGTGGTCATAAAAGTACTATTACTGGTGTTAGTAGTGCTTGCATTATTAATTGTGTTTATTAATTAGTAGCAGGGCTGATAGTAGCAGTGGTTGTAGAGGGAATAGTAGTACTAGTAGTATTCATAGCAGTAGTGATAATGGTAGAAGTAGTAATTCTACAACTACCACCACTACAGCAATTACTGTTACTAATGCTACTACTACCACCACAATAGTAGCATTACTGTAGTAACAGTAATTGCTAGAGATGAGCGAAGTATTCAAAAATTCGATTCGGCTGATTCGGCGAATTCGAGGAATAAATTCGATTCGAGGCGAATATATTCGCTGCGAATTTAACTTATAAAAAGGGTGTTTCTAGGCTTCAGAGAGCCTTTATATTAGTGCAGAACACTGTACCTTTAATTTAAATGCCCTTGGAGTCTGCTGGGGAAGAGAAATAATACTGTCAGTCAGTATGACATGCAGATGAGTGCCGTCGATCTTAGAATCACCGCACACTTCACTCATTTGGGCAGTCACGGGGCCAAAACCAGAGTGTGGAGCCACAGTGTGGCGGTGGAGGCAGCAGCAATGGGAGGCCATACAGCACCCTATGACAAAATGGAACCCACCAGCAGTGTGAGGAGACCTGAAAGTGGCACATGGCAGAGTGTGGCGATGGAGACAGCAGCAATGGGAGGCCGTACAGGGACCCATGAGACACTCTGGACCTGGCAGCAGCATGAGGAGGCGGTACGGGGGCCCATGGCAGATTACGGGCCTGGCAGTAGCTATGGGAGGCCCGTAATCTGCCAGCACCCTATGACAAAATGGAACCCACCAGCAGTGTGAGGAGACCTGAAAGTGGCACATGGCAGAGTGTGGCGATGGAGACAGCAGCAATGGGAGGCCGTACAGGGACCCATGAGAGACTCTGGACCTGGCAGCAGCATGAGGAGGCGGTACAGGGGCCCATGACAGATTACGGGCCTGGCAGCAGCATGAGGAGTCGGTACGGGGGCCCATGGCAATTACGGGCCTGGCAGCAGCAATGGGAGGCCCGTAATCTGCCAGCACCCTATGACAAAATGGAACCCACCAGCAGTGTGAGGAGACCTGAAAGTGGCACATGGCAGAGTGTGGCGATGGAGACAGCAGCAATGGGAGGCCGTACAGGGACCCATGAGACACTCTGGACCTGGCAGCAGCATGAGGAGGCGGTACGGGGGCCCATGGCAGATTACGGGCCTGGCAGCAGCAATGGGAGGCCCGTAATCTGCCAGCACCCTATGACAAAATGGAACCCACCAGCAGTGTGAGGAGACCTGAAAGTGGCACATGGAAGAGTGTGGCGATGGAGACAGCAGCAATGGGAGGCCGTACAGGGACCCATGAGACACTCTGGACCTGGCAGCAGCATGAGGAGGCGGTACAGGGGCCAATGACAGATTACGGGCCTGGCAGCAGCATGAGGAGTCGGTACGGGGGCCCATGGCAGATTACGGGCCTGGCAGCAGCAATGGGAGGCCCGTAATCTGCCAGCACCCTATGACAAAATGGAACCCACCAGCAGTGTGAGGAGACCTGAAAGTGGCACATGGCAGAGTGTGGCGATGGAGACAGCAGCAATAGGAGGCCGCACAGGGACCCATGAGACACTCTGGACCTGGCAGCAGCATGAGGAGGCGGTACGGGGGCCCATGGCAGCTTACGGGCCTGGCAGCAGCAATGGGAGGCCCGTAATCTGCCAGCACCCTATGACAAAATGGAACCCACCAGCAGTGTGAGGAGACCTGAAAGTGGCACATGGCAGAGTGTGGCGATGGAGACAGCAGCAATGGGAGGCCGTACAGGGACCCATGAGACACTCTGGACCTGGCAGCAGCATGAGGAGTCGGTACGGGGGCCCATGGCAGATTACGGGCCTGGCAGCAGCAATGGGAGGCCCGTAATCTGCCAGCACCCTATGACAAAATGGAACCCACCAGAAGTGTGAGGAGACCTGAAAGTGGCGCATGGCAGAGTGTGGCGATGGAGACAGCAGCAATGGGAGGCCGTACAGGGACCCATGAGACACTCTGGACCTGGCAGCAGCATGAGGAGTCGGTACGGGGGCCCATGGCAGATTACGGGCCTGGCAGCAGCAATGGGAGGCCCGTAATCTGCCAGCACCCTATGACAAAATGGAACCCACCAGCAGTGTGAGGAGACCTGAAAGTGGCACATGGCAGAGTGTGGCGATGGAGACAGCAGCAATGGGAGGCCGTACAGGGACCCATGAGACACTCTGGACCTGGCAGCAGCATGAGGAGGCGGTACGGGGGCCCATGGCAGATTACGGGCCTGGCAGCAGCAATGGGAGGCCCGTAATCTGCCAGCACCCTATGACAAAATGGAACCCACCAGCAGTGTGAGGAGACCTGAAAGTGGCACATGGCAGAGTGTGGCGATGGAGACAGCAGCAATGGGAGGCCGTACAGGGACCCATGAGACACTCTGGACCTGGCAGCAGCATGAGAAGGCGGTACAGGGGCCCATGACAGATTACGGGCCTGGCAGCAGCATGAGGAGTCGGTACGGGGGCCCATGGCAATTACGGGCCTGGCAGCAGCAATGGGAGGCCCGTAATCTGCCAGCACCCTATGACAAAATGGAACCCACCAGCAGTGTGAGGAGACCTGAAAGTGGCACATGGCAGAGTGTGGCGAAGGAGACAGCAGCAATGGGAGGCCGTACAGGGACCCATGAGACACTCTGGACCTGGCAGCAGCATGAGGAGGCGGTACGGGGGCCCATGGCAGATTACGGGCCTGGCAGCAGCAATGGGAGGCCCGTAATCTGCCAGCACCCTATGACAAAATGGAACCCACCAGCAGTGTGAGGAGACCTGAAAGTGGCACATGGCAGAGTGTGGCGATGGAGACAGCAACAATGGGAGGCAGTACAGGGACCCATGAGACACTCTGGACCTGGCAGCAGCATGAGGAGTTGGTACAGGGGCCCATGACAGATTACGGGCCTGGCAGCAGCAATGGGAGGCCCGTAATCTGCCAGCACCCTATGACAAAATGGAACCCACCAGCAGTGTGAGGAGACCTGAAAGTGGCACATGGCAGAGTGTGGCGATGGAGACAGCAGCAATGGGAGGCCGTACAGGGACCCATGAGACACTCTGGACCTGGCAGCAGCATGAGGAGGCGGTACGGGGGCCCATGGCAGATTACGGGCCTGGCAGCAGCAATGGGAGGCCCGTAATCTGCCAGCACCCTATGACAAAATGGAACCCACCAGCAGTGTGAGGAGACCTGAAAGTGGCACATGGCAGAGTGTGGCGATGGAGACAGCAGCAATGGGAGGCCGTACAGGGACCCATGAGACACTCTGGACCTGGCAGCAGCATGAGGAGTTGGTACAGGGGCCCATGACAGATTACGGGCCTGGCAGCAGCAATGGGAGGCCCGTAATCTGCCAGCACCCTATGACAAAATGGAACCCACCAGCAGTGTGAGGAGACCTGAAAGTGGCACATGGCAGAGTGTGGCGATGGAGACAGCAGCAATGGGAGGCCGTACAGGGACCCATGAGACACTCTGGACCTGGCAGCAGCATGAGGAGGCGGTACGGGGGCCCATGGCAGATTACGGGCCTGGCAGCAGCAATGGGAGGCCCGTAATCTGCCAGCACCCTATGACAAAATGGAACCCACCAGCAGTGTGAGGAGACCTGAAAGTGGCACATGGCAGAGTGTGGCGATGGAGACAGCAGCAATGGGAGGCCGTACAAGGACCCATGAGACACTCTGGACCTGGCAGCAGCATGAGGAGTCGGTACGGGGGCCCATGGCAGATTACGGGCCTGGCAGCAGCAATGGGAGGCCCGTAATCTGCCAGCACCCTATGACAAAATGGAACCCACCAGCAGTGTAAGGAGACCTGAAAGTGGCACATGGCAGAGTGTGGCGATGGAGACAGCAGCAATGGGAGGCCGTACAGGGACCCATGAGACACTCTGGACCTGGCAGCAGCATGAGGAGGCGGTACAGGGGCCCATGACAGATTACGGGCCTGGCAGCAGCATGAGGAGTCGGTACGGGGGCCCATGGCAGATTACGGGCCTGGCAGCAGCAATGGGAGGCCCGTAATCTGCCAGCACCCTATGACAAAATGGAACCCACCAGCAGTGTGAGGAGACCTGAAAGTGGCACATGGCAGAGTGTGGCGATGGAGACAGCAGCAATGGGAGGCCGTACAGGGACCCATGAGACACTCTGGACCTGGCAGCAGCATGAGGAGTCGGTACGGGGGCCCATGGCAGATTACGGGCCTGGCAGCAGCAATGGGAGGCCCGTAATCTGCCAGCACCCTATGACAAAATGGAACCCACCAGCAGTGTGAGGAGACCTGAAAGTGGCACATGGCAGAGTGTGGCGATGGAGACAGCAGCAATGGGAGGCCGTACAGGGACCCATGAGACACTCTGGACCTGGCAGCAGCATGAGGAGGCGGTACAGGGGCCCATGACAGATTACGGGCCTGGCAGCAGCAATGGGAGGCCATACAGCACCCTATGACAAAATGGAACCCACCAGCAGTGTGAGGAGACCTGAAAGTGGCACATGGCAGAGTGTGACGATGGAGACAGCAGCAATGGGAGGCCGTACAGGGACCCATGACACACTCTGGACCTGGCAGCAGCAAGAGGAGGCGGTACAGGGGCCCATGGCAGAGTGGCGAAGCGTAAGCAGCTTAAATTGAAGGCCATACAGAGGCCTATGTTAAAAATAATAACATGTTTGGGGCATGATTCATGGCGGATTTAGTCAGTTGTGTCAGGAACTGGTGGTTTGAAATCCAGACTAATCCACGCCTGATTCATTTTCACAAACGTGAGTCTCTCCACACTTTGGGTGGACAGTCGTGTCCTCCGCGGAGTTACAATACCTCCTGCCGCACTAAACACGCGCTCCGATGCCACGCTACTGGCCGGGCATGACAGCCTTTCAAGGGCAAATTCAGCTAGTTGGGGCCAAAGGTCAAGTTTCGTTGCCCAGTAGTCAAGGGGATTGTCTACCTCGGTTGGCAGGGTGCTGTCCAAGTAGGCCCAAGCCTGTTGTTTGAGGTCCTGCTCCAGGTCCACCTGATGCTGCTGCTGCTGCGGCTGGTTAGTAGTTTCCTCACTGCGCTGGTGAAGAAAGCTACTCATCATCGACTGCAGACTGAGGCAGCCGCTGCTGGTGGAGCTGCCACTGCTCCTACCACCCCACCCCTCCCCTGCTGCCATGGCAGTGGAACGCGAGCGCACAGGGCCCACAGTGTCTGAGGATGGACGTTGGCGCAGAAAGGCAGAGACCAACTGACTACATAGGTGGTTTTTATAGTACTTTATTTTGGCCTCCCTCTCAGCAGGTGTGAAAAAGGCCACCATTTTTGAACGGTAGCGAGGGTCCAACAAGGTGGACAGCCAAAAGTCATCCCTCTGTCTGATGGTTATTATTCGGCTGTCGCTACGCAAGCAACCGAGCATGCTATGGGCCATTTGTGTAAAGGAATGCGAGGGACTCCCTGCCTCCATCTCCACAGCATACTGCCACGGTGCGTCTGGGTCCTCTGTCTCCTCCTCCTCCTCTACGAGATGCTCCTGCTCCTCCACTCCTGTCCGCTGAGTGGAAAAACCACCCATTTCACTCAATAATTCCTGAGCACCAATGTCCTCCTCTACCTCCTCCTCTTCTTCCTGTCCTGCCCCCACAGGGGTCATGTGGCGTTGAGATCTGTGCGCCACGTCTACCGCAGCCTGACCAGCCATTGTTAACAGCATTTGTTCCAGGACGTGCAACAGAGGAATGACGTCGTTCATCCCATAGTCCTGCCGACTCACGAATAGCGTGGCCTCCTCAAAGGACCTGAGCAAGCGGCAGGTGTCACGCATGAGCTGCCAATGGCTGACATCTAAGTTACACAGGGGAGTACCTTTATCCGCTTGTAACATCAGGAAATCGGTGATGGCCTTTCGCTGTTCGTAAAGGCGGTTAACATATGTAGGGTTGAATTCCACCTTGTTGCAACGTCACAGCATGAGGAGTCGGTACAGGGGCCCATGACAGATTACGGGCCTGGCAGCAGCAATGGGAGGCCCGTAATCTGCCAGCACCCTATGACAAAATGGAACCCACCAGCAGTGTGAGGAGACCTGAAAGTGGCACATGGCAGAGTGTGGCGATGGAGACAGCAGCAATGGGAGGCCGTACAGGGACCCATGACACACTCTGGACCTGGCAGCAGCATGAGGAGGCGGTACAGGGGCCCATGGCAGATTACGGGCCTGGCAGCAGCAATGGGAGGCCCGTAATCTGCCAGCACCCTATGACAAAATGGAACCCACCAGCAGTGTGAGGAGACCTGAAAGTGGCACATGGCAGAGTGTGGCGATGGAGACAGCAGCAATGGGAGGCCGTACAGGGACCCATGACAGATTACGGGCCTGGCAGCAGCATGAGGAGGCGGTACAGGGGCCCATGACAGATTACGGGCCTGGCAGCAGCAATGGGAGGCCCGTAATCTGCCAGCACCCTATGACAAAATGGAACCCACCAGCAGTGTGAGGAGACCTGAAAGTGGCACATGGCAGAGTGTGGCGATGGAGACATGGGCCCCCTGGCCACGCTTGACTTTCTGGCCACATAGTCGACATACGGCTACGTTTACTTCCTCGGGCGGCTTGACGAAAATTTGCCACACCGCCGAGTAGGAAACTTTGCCCCCGCTACTCCTCACTGGCTGACTGCTACTTCCTCCGTGCACACCGGCACCACTACTGGCCGTGGTGGTAGGCTGCAGTGGAGCTGGTGCTCTACTCCGTGGCCGTTTGCCTCCACTGACACTGCTGCGACCCTGCTGCCTCCTGGGCAACCCACCGACTGTTTTGCTCGCTGCCAAGCTGCCACCCTCTTCTCCTGATGATGCGGAAGCAATAGCCTGATGACGACGAGGCTGCCAAGTGCGATCAGCCTCATCATCATCAATTAGGGTCTCCGCCTCACTACTAGCCCCCTCGGCTGCGTGTGGGTCAGGAGACAGACCTGTCTCTAGACCGGCTACCGAGCCACTCTCCTCGCCAGTACTTCTTCGCCTGGCGGATGTCTCCCCCCGTTCCTGACCGCCCTCTGTTAGCTCTTCCTCACTGTACAGTGGGGCTGAGCCCACAGCATGCGATACTTCGCTTGGTGAGGGAACACCAAAGGACAGGGGCAGGTAGAGGACACGTGATTTCAGTGGGCTTGCTCCCGGGCCATGCCAACTAACGGTTGTGTCTGACGTACCCACCGACCGTTGGCTGTAGGTGTCAGAGGTGACCTGGGAAGAGGAAGACGACCGAGCCAACCAATCGACGACGGCAGGGTTGTCGGTGGAGACACGACCGCTGGATGACACCGGGAGCACTGGCCTCTGGCTGCGACTAGTGCTGCCTCGACCCCTTCCTCTGCTGCCACGTCTGCTCGCTCCTGAAACATTGCCTCCTCTGCCACTCCTCTGCGTGTTGTCCTACATACTCTTTAATTCAACGATTCTGTGTCCCTGAGTAACGATTCTGTGTCCCTGAGTAACAATTCTGTGTCCCTGAGTAACAATTCTGTGTCCCTCAGTAACAATTCTGTGTCCCTGAGTAACAATTCTGTGTCCCTGAGTAACAATTCTGTGTCCCTGAGTAACAATTCTGTGTCCCTCAGTAAAAATTCTGTGTCCCTCAGTAACAATTCTGTGTCTGTCCCTGAGTAACAATTCTGTGTCCCTCAGTAACAATTCTGTGTCCCTCAGTAACAATTCTGTGTCCCTCAGTAACAATTCTGTGTCTGTCCCTGAGTAACAATTCTGTGTCCCTGAGTAACAATTCTGTGTCCCTCAGTAACAATTCTGTGTCCCTCAGTAACAATTCTGTGTCCCTCAGTAACAATTCTGTGTCTGTCCCTGAGTAACAATTCTGTGTCCCTCAGTAACAATTCTGTGTCCCTCAGTAACAATTCTGTGTCTGTCCCTGAGTAACAATTCTGTGTCCCTGAGTAACAGTTCTGTGTCCCTGAGTAACAATTCTGTGTCCCTGAGTAACAGTTCTGTGTCCCTGAGTAACAATTCTGTGTCCCTGAGTAACAATTCTGTGTCCCTCAGTAACAATTCTGTGTCCCTGAGTAACAATTCTGTGTCCCTCAGTAACAATTCTGTGTCCCTCAGTAACAATTCTGTGTCTGTCCCTGAGTAACAATTCTGTGTCCCTGAGTAACAGTTCTGTGTCCCTGAGTAACAATTCTGTGTCCCTGAGTAACAGTTCTGTGTCCCTGAGTAACAATTCTGTGTCCCTGAGTAACAATTCGGTGTCCCTGAGTAACAATTCTGTGTCCCTCAGTAACAATTCTGTGTCCCTCAGTAACAATTCTGTGTCTGTCCCTGAGTAACAATTCTGTGTCCCTCAGTAACAATTCTGTGTCCCTCAGTAACAATTCTGTGTCTGTCCCTGAGTAACAATTCTGTGTCCCTGAGTAACAGTTCTGTGTCCCTGAGTAACAATTCTGTGTCCCTGAGTAACAGTTCTGTGTCCCTGAGTAACAATTCTGTGTCCCTGAGTAACAATTCTGTGTCCCTCAGTAACAATTCTGTGTCCCTCAGTAACAATTCTGTGTCCCTCAGTAACAATTCTGTGTCTGTCCCTGAGTAACAATTCTGTGTCCCTGAGTAACAGTTCTGTGTCCCTGAGTAACAATTCTGTGTCCCTGAGTAACAGTTCTGTGTCCCTGAGTAACAATTCTGTGTCCCTGAGTAACAATTCTGTGTCCCTGAGTAACAATACTGTGTCCCTCAGTAACAATTCTGTGTCCCTCAGTAACAATTCTGTGTATGTCCCTGAGTAACAATTCTGTGTCCCTCAGTAACAATTCTGCATCCCTCAGTAAATATTCTGTGTCCCTCAGTAACAATTCTGTGTCTGTCCCTGAGTAACAATTCTGTGTCCCTGAGTAACAATTCTGTGTCCCTGAGTAACAGTTCTGTGTCCCTGAGTAACAATTCTGTGTCCCTCAGTAACAATTCTGTGTCCCTCAGTAACATTTCTGTGTCCCTCAGTAACAATTCTGTGTCTGTCCCTGAGTAACAATTCTGTGTCCCTCAGTAACAATTCTGTGTCCCTCTGTAAAAATTCTGTGTCTGTCCCTGAGTAACAATTCTGTGTCCCTGAGTAACAGTTCTGTGTCCCTGAGTAACAATTCTGTGTCTCTGAGTAACAGTTCTGTGTCCCTCAGTAACAATTCTGTGTCCCTGAGTAACAATTCTGTGTCCCTGAGTAACAAATCTGTGTCCCTCAGTAACAATTCTGTGTCCCTCAGTAACAATTCTGTGTCTGTCCCTGAGTAACAATTCTGTGTCCCTCAGTAACAATTCTGTGTCCCTCAGTAACAATTCTGTGTCCCTCAGTAACAATTCTGTGTCTGTCCCTGAGTAACAATTCTGTGTCCCTGAGTAACAGTTCTGTGTCCCTGAGTAACAATTCTGTGTCCCTGAGTAACAGTTCTGTGTCCCTGAGTAACAATTCTGTGTCCCTGAGTAACAATTCTGTGTCCCTGAGTAACAATTCTGTGTCCCTCAGTAACAATTCTGTGTCCCTCAGTAACAATTCTGTGGCCCTCAGTAACAATTCTGTGTCTGTCCCTGAGTAACAATTCTGTGTCCCTGAGTAACAGTTCTGTGTCCCTGAGTAACAATTCTGTGTCCCTAAGTAACGATTCTGTGGCCCTAAAGTCTCTTTGGCCCTAACTCTGTCCCTAATACAGAGAGGTCTGTCTCTCTTGAATGACCGGAGGCTAATGGAGAATTCTAAGATGGCCGCAATTTATAGCTCGACCATTACACAGTGCTGGCTGGCTGGCTGCTGATTGGCTAATGCGATCACATGTCATGAATGAATGCATTATGGGTCAGCGCGCCTTCCCAGAGATCCCCGCTCCGTCGCCACACATGTCGCCGCCATTTTTGGAAAAATCAAATTTTTCCTAATCTTCGAAATGAATTCCACTTCGCCAAGTTCGATTCGCTCATCTCTAGTAATTGCTGTAGTGGTGGTGGTAGTTGTAGAATTATTAATTATAGAGAATGGTAGAAGTAATACTAAATGGAGAAGAATAGTAGTATTAGTTTTTGTATGAAGTAATAGTAGTAGCAGAACAAGAGGTTGTGGTGGTGGCATTAGTAGTAGAAGTACCAGCAGTGATGGTAGTCAGGCCTGGACTGGCCATAGGGTACATCGGGCATTTGTCCGGAGGGTCAGGGCCATCTGGATAGAAGGGGCGGCATATAGAGGAACTGGACCGTGCATTTCTTGGTTCCTCTATGACCCCTCCTATCCATGTCCTGCATGCCCTGGGCTCCTGTATGCTCCCCCGTGACCACCCTCTCCCCACCCCATCTCCTGCAGCACTGCCACCAGTTCCCTCCTCCCTGAAGCTGCTGCTGGGGATCTGTTAGGATAGACTGTCCTCAGTGCTGACAGTTCCCGACCCACCACAGACAAGAGAGGAGAGAAAAAGATGCCCCTCCTCCTCCCACCCTCTCCTCCTGTGTCTGCCCCGCCCACACTCCCCAGCAGCCTTGTGTCTTCTCTCCCCCTTCTTCTATCTTTCTTTCTTTCTCTTTCTCTATTTCTGTCTCCTGTTTCCCTCCTTCCTTTCTTCCTTCTTTCTTTTTCTCCTTCTTTCCCTCTTTTCTTCCTTCCCTCTTTCCTTCTTTCCCTCCTATCTGCCCCACCCACACTCCCCGGCAGTCTTGTGCCTTCTCTCCCCCCTTCCCCCTTTCTTTCTTTCTTTCTTTCTTTCTTTCTTTCTTTCTTTTTCTCCCTCCTTTCTTTCTTTCTTCTTTTTCTTTCTCTCTTTCTTTCTTTCTTTCTTTCTTTCTTTCTTTCTTTCTTTCTCCTCCTATCTCGCTTTCTGTCTTTCTTTTTCTCCCTCCTTTCTTTCTTTCTTTCTTTCTTTCTTTCTTTCTTTCTTTCTTTCTTTCTTTCTCTCTCTCTCTCTCTCTTTCTTTCTCTCTCTTTCTTTCTCTCTCTCCTTCCTTCTTCCTTTCTCTCTCTCCTTCCTTCTTCCTTTCTCTCTTTCCTTCCTTCTTCCTTTCTCTCTCTCCTTCCTTCTTCCTTTCTCTCTTTCCTTCCTTCTTCCTTTCTCTCTCTCCTTCCTTCTTCCTTTCTCTCTCTCCTTCCTTCCTCCTTTCTCTCTCTCCTTCCTTCTTCCTTTCACTCTCCTTCCTTTCTCTCCCTCCTTCCTTCCTCCTTTCTCTCCTTCCTTCTTCCTTTCTCTCCTATTAAAAAATAAAAAAAAAATATATAAAATTGTAAAAAACCAAATAAAAACCCACCGGCACTAGTGGCAGAACTGCAAGGGTCGCATAGGGCGCTCTTGTGACCAAGCCCTGGCATTCCGACACCAGGCTACAAGGAAAGGGTCCCCGGGCTTGGGGCTGCTCAGTCCAAAATGCCCGGGTCTATTTTTTGTCCCAGTCTGGGCCTGATGGTAGTAGTATCAGTACAAGTGCAAATGCTGACAGTAGTAACATTAATAGCAGTGCACAATTCTAGTGCCTTTAGAAAAGAGGCAATAAAGTTTGAAGTGGACCCTAATTAATTATTTTTAGTTTAGTTATTTATTAATATATGTATGTAAAGCGCTGCGTAAATTGACGACAATATATAAGTACCTGAAATAAATAAATAAATAAACATCTTAATTCCCTTTCCTTAGATTTTTTAAACATTTTAAATTAGTTTTAGTTTTGTAGCAACAATTTAAAAGAAACATGTTTGGTACCAAAAGCATGATTCTTACATTTTATAAAAGGGACAAATCACAACTTCTAGTTAACCCTAATTCATTTTTTTGTATAAATTATATATTTACATAATCCTATAATTTGTCATTAAAATTTTAGGTAACCCAATTATTTGTTATTAACTTCTTCATTCCCTTCTGTTAGCTTTTTTTTTTACAAAAATTAAACTAATATTTCTTTTCGTAGACCAAAATTAATGAGCTCAGGGGTAATATGTAAACTTTTGACATTTATGATAGTTTGTTTGTAGTATCAAATTAAAAGAAAATGTTTTGTACCAAAAACCTAATTCTAAAAACCTTTTAAAGGGGCAATTCACAGAATAATAATTGTAATTAACCTTGTTTATTTAGCACTAAAATTTGTAATTAAAACTTTTGTTAACCCTTTGTATGTGTATTAATCCCCTTCTTTCCCTTTCCTTAGCTTTTTTTTTCTATTTTAATTTTGCATTAGGTTTTGTAGAGCAGAATTTTGGAGCTCTGTAAACTTTGGATATTTGTCATTGTTCATGTTTTTAGCACAAAATTTAAAAAGAAAAATGTTTTGTACCAAAAACATGGTTAAAATTTATAGTTAACCGTACTAAATTTTCGTAACCAAAAATCTGTAATTATTGTATTAACCCTTATTATTTTTATAAACTTTTATTCCCTTAGCTTTTTTTTTTTAATTCATATTAGTTTTTGTACAGCAGAATTAAGGAGCTCAGGGGAAGGGGAAGTTTTATAAACGTTTGAAATTTGTAATTGTTCACTTTTTAGTGCCAAAAACAACACACAAAATCCCTTTTGTACCAAAAACGCCATTTTAAAAGGGAAAATTGCTGAATACAATTTGTAGTTAACCCCAAGACTCATAACTAAAAAATTTTTTTTTCGGTAATTTTGATTTTTAACTCCTTCATCCCCATAGCTTTTTTTATTTGTTTATATTCGCATTAGCAATTTCAGCGCCGAATAAGGGAGCTTGGGGGCAGGGCTGGTGCACCCTAGGCAAGACCAGCTACTTGCCCCCCCCCCCTCAAAAAATAAATAAATAAATAATGTTAAAAACAGTAGAAAATATTAAATCAACAAAACATGAAACTGCTACATTGCTTTTAATTTGCAAAAATAAGTGCCATAAGATGCCACCAGCACCAATATTAAAGACAAAAACAGTGTCACGGATGGATTGTGTCTGTGGCTGGCAGTGGCAGGGCGACAGGTGCAGTGAGTGGAGGATGATGGATCCAAACTCTGACAGATCCCAGGCTGGAATTTTCTAGGCAATGGGGGGCGATAAAACACTGTGACAGTAGGCAGCCCAGCCCAAACACACACACAGAACACCTGAACTGAGCGATCCCACACAGTGACAGATCCGACACAACACACCACCAACACTGACACAGATCAGCGGGCACTTGAAAATCAGGCTGTGGGATCGGAATGATGTCGTCATTCACTGACATATTGCACATGTGATGGATGTCCAGCCGGCCAGCAGCAGCCCCGCCTCCTCTGATGAATGGAAAGAGAAGAGCTGGAACTCCACAGTGATCATCAGCAGCCGCCAGCCAGCTTGCAGTAAGGGACTGAGTCTGAGAGGAACACTGGAAGGAACGGCAGCTCATCTGCTACACTGGCCCCAGACACCGGGGCATCTTCCTCTGTCCTTTCTTCCTCCCCTCTGCTGCTGCTCCCCTCAGCTGAAGGATCATTCATGACATGGCAGCGTTCCACACAGAGAGAGTGCCCAGACACCCCTAGGTGGCAGTGCGTCCTAGGCACTCGCCTAGTTTGCCTAGTGTAAGCACTGGCCCTGCTTGGGGGGGGGGGTGTATTTTGGCATCCTCGACTTGAGTGCCAGAGGACCTTGTCCCAGCACTGTGTACATTTGTGCTCAAAAGTTTGCATACCCGGGCAGAAATTGTGAAATTTTGGCATTGATATTAAAAAGATGGCTAATCATGCCAAACTCTTTTTTCAAGGATAATGATCATATGGAGCCATTCATTATTTGTGGCATTACTGCAGTGAAGGCTTCTTTCTGGCAACTAAACCATTTAGCTAATTTTCAAGTATGGTCGTATTGTGCTCCTCTTTTTCCAGAGCAGCCTGTGTTTCTCCTGGGGCTACCTGTGGGTTTTTCTTTATATCCTGAACAATTGTTCTGCCAGTTGTGGCTGCAATCTTTCTTGATCTACCTGACCTTGGCTTGGTATCAAGAGATCCCTGAATTTTCCACTTCTTAATATGTGTGTAACACCCTGCCATTATACTGCTTGCAGGATGTTAAATGGACACAAGATGGCAGCGCCTTGCAGCCCAATTATGCAGACTGTTGCAAAGGTTTGTGGGATTCGTAGGCTGACTGCAGGAATTGCAAACTACATTTCCCAGAGAAGCTGGCATGTGGCCGGAAGCAGATAAACTTAGAAGCCTGGGAACTCGGGACAGGAAGGGAGGGGTGAGAGCTGGAGAACAGTGGTGGAGTAGAAGGCTGTGCGTGATGCTGGAAGACCGGACCAGGGAAAGAGAGAAGGGAGAAGGAGAAGCTGTTGACCGCTGACAACGCTGATGAGTCTGGTGAGGGATTTGAATTCTTAAAAGTGCACCAACTTGGGCCCCATCGAGCACGCAGAAGATTTATACTGCAGTTTAAAGGTACAGTGACCTACTCAGTCCAAGAGTTTCTTTTCCTTAACCTCAGAATTTAACCATCACCTGCTTCTGAGAGCCCAAAGCAAGCTAGCCGCTCTGTTTGGTAGTTTTCTTGTTCACTGGGAAAAAACATCTCAGAACTGGGGTTACTGGCTAAATTCTGAATTGCAGGACATCCATAACTGACTGACATTTTCCTGTGTGTGACTTGTGCATGAAATTATTCCAACTGATCTCAATACAACCAAGATATCAGTTCACTCTAAACTGTGTGTGAGTCTAATTGGTAGTTGTAGCCAGAGGGTCTCTCTGACTGGAGGTTTAAGGTGGTCTCAGCAGGGGTTGGGCTTTCAGATAGGGGTCAGGCAAGACAGGGAACCCAAAAATTACTCAGCAACCCCTGAGGGGTTACTGCTGCATGTGTTTGAACAGTACTGACTGGCATATTCAAGGCTTTGGATATTTTATATAATTTTCCATCTTTATAAAATGTTGTTACCTTGTTACGCAGGTCTTTTGACAGTTCTTTTCTGCTCAGTATCTAGCCTGCTCAGTGCATCCACATGAGAGCTAACAAACTCACTGACTATTTTTTAAACACAGACAACTAATTGCAATTTAACTTATTTATTAGGGCCATTTGGTATGGTTTCTGTTATCATTATGATTTAAAAAGGAGCCAAACAACTGTGTGATAACAAATGACTTCATATGATCACTGTCCTTAAATAAAAGACATTTTTTGCCATGATCAGTCATATTTCCAATATCAAGCCAACATTTCCAGATTTCTGCCAGGGTGTGCAAACTTTTGAGCACAACTGTACAAGGAACAGAACATTCTGGTTATCCCAGAAAAGAAGACACACTGTGCACTCCTGATAGCCTCGCATTGCAGGCCATTTTATCAGATCAGGGCTCGTAGTTGGCCACTGTGGGGGTGCGTGTGTTCTTGTGTGTTTTTTGCTTATGTGAAGAGCAATGGCTGAAGTGCAGGATAAGCTTCACTCAAGTGAACTTAAAACCACAATGCAAAGGTGCTTGGAGAGATTGGGGGAAAGTTGTTTTTACTGTTAGTAACCACAGGCTGTTGTAATATTAATTCTCAGAAAAGAACGAGACAAGGAGCTACAAGGTAGAACCTTTATGCTCTTCACCCTTTCTGTAACTGTCACCCAATACCCTCCGGATTACATAACAAGGAACCGGCTGACGTGTCAGTCTACTGCTTAATTAATTGCTCTCCTTTCAAAGTTTGCGGCTCTTAAATTGATAACAATGTTTCCTGCAGAATAGGGAAGAAGGTTGCTCAAGGGGAATACATGTGTCTTCCTTTGAAACGACCGTCTTCCAGTTTTAGTCTATTACATAGGCACATCCTATCTTAAATTAAAAGGCCAGTCCGCCCAGGACTAATAATTCAGGTATGGGTGGACTCTGGCAGGCTTCTCATATCTCTGGGAGCCTCTGCCCTCTTCTACAAAGCCATAAAAACTATCTTGAGGACCATGCCGCTATCATTTGGCTCTGTATTTAGCCCATCTTGACATTTTTGATGGCATATCCTGACAATGGAGTCCCTAATGCTAGCCATACCTTGCAGTTTCTGAAGTATTTTTATTGTGATTACATGGAATTGATTGGATAGTTTAGGTAGGTCCTCATGATACACAGACCCTCCTGTTCTACATTATGGGGGCCATGCTACTATATTTTGGCTCTGTATTTGGACCACTTCAGCATTCTAAATGGGATATCCTGACAATGGAGTCCCTAATACTAGCCATACCTTGCAGTTTTCAAAGTATTTTTATTGTGATTACATGGAATTTATTGGATAGTTTAGGTAGGTCCTCATGATACACAGCCCCTCCTGTTCTACATTATGATGTGCCTTGACTTTATTGTCGTTTGTGAGTACAACACCTATTTTATTTCTTATTAAACATTTTTTTATGTAATGCACTAGGCCTGTGCGCCCTCTCTTTGTTCTTTCCTCATTCAGTATATTTGGATTCCCCCGGTCTGTTGAGGGCAGCAAGGTGTGCATGTTCCAGGACATTCTTAATGTGGTTGCAGCCTGCATCGAGTCCATCCCCAAGCGCAGGAGCATTTGTGTTTGCTGGTACACAGTCCCTCCTGTTCTACATTATGGGGCCATGCCACTATTTTTTGGCTCTGTATTTGGACCACCTTGGCATTCTAAATGGGATATCCTGACAATGGAGTCCCTAACACTAGCCATACCTTGCAGTTTTTGAAGTATTTTTATTGTGATTACATGGAATTGATTGGATAGTTTAGGTAGGCCCTCATGATACACAGTCCCTCCTGTTCTACATTATGGGGGCCATGCCCCTATCTTTTGGCTCTATATTTGGACCACCTTGGCATTCTAAATGGGATATCCTGACAATGGAGTCCCTAACACTAGCCATACCTTGCAGTTTTCAAAGTATTTTTATTGTGATTACATGGAATTGATTGGATGGTTTAAGTAGGTCCTCATGATACACAGTCCCTCCTGTTCTACATTATGGGGCCATGCCGCTATCTTTTGGCTTTGTATTTGGACCACCTTGGCATTCTGAATGGGATATCCTGACAATGGAGTCCCTAATACTATCCATACCTTGCAGTTTTCAAAGTATTTTTATTGTGATTACATGGAATTGCTTGGATAGTTTAGGTAGGTCCTCATGATACACAGTCCCTCTTGTTCTACATTATGGGGGCATGCCGCTATCTTTTGACTCTGTATTTGGACCACCTCAGCATTCTGAATGGGATATCCTGACAATAGAGTCCCTATTAATGGTTATTCCTTGCAGTTTTGGAAGTTTTCTTGCCATGAATGGAACTGACCAATCCATAGCAAAAACCTTAAGGTCAGCGGACACATTTAGATCCAATTGTACAATCTCCAACAGATCTACAAACATTTATGCAGTGTAAGGACCCGCCTGATTGGACACAACTTGATTGGATAGTTTTGTTAGGTTCACATGTTATATAGTTCCTTCAAATCTACATCAGCGATCTCCAAACTCCATATTCGGCCCACAACAAGCTTTTTATCTTGCCCGCGGCTAGGGTCAGGGGCAAATCTTCAATGTGCAGAGACTGAGGATTAAGGTCAACAGGGGCTGCCTATGGTCTCTACTTCCCCCCCCCCCCCAACCTTCACCTGCACTCTCAGAAGAGTACTCTTCAACACACCGCAATGCAGTGGTGTGAACCAGACACATCCGAGACAAGGCATTTTGCCCTGTCCTGCAATGGGACTGAACTGGAGTAGCTGGAGTCCCACCGCAGCTAGTGTGAGCAAGACCTAAAACACTTTTTTTTTTTTATTCCTTGAATTTATAAATAAAATTAATACATTTATTAACTAAGCAGCAATGGAATTATTTAAAAATGTTGGCAAACACTAAGAATCTTTGTCAAATTTTCGGTTTTGCACAGCAGACACAAGAGTTGGAAAAGGGCAATAATACATTTTCTTCTTGGCACAAATTTCATACATAAGCCCCAGTGTGACCTCCACCACTGTGACTTATAGTTCCTCTACAGCACAAAAATGATTACAAATAATTTGGGCAAAAAAATCAAATATGAGATATTTCGAAAAAATACAATTTTTAAATAATAATTTTCAGGCTAGATAGCAATGTGTCACTCAATGCATTCCTTAGGAATTAATAAAAAGAACAGGGTGACTGAACAGTGACTGTTGCTTTATACAGTAATTCGCCATTAATCATCTCGGGCTTTTTTCCGACAGATTGATAAACCAACTATTTATGTCATTCATTTTCAGTGGAGCAGGAGTTCCCCCTACTGATGGAACATGTGTATTCTGCTGCAGCCGACTACACCCATACAGCTAAAATGAAGCAACATTCTCTGGAAAATCACCAACATGTAAAATACATGTTGATTTATTAAAGAACGAAAAACAAATATAAAAAATATAAATAATGTATATATATATAGTATCTCAGAGAAGTGAGCACACCCCTCACATTTTTGTAAATATTTTATTTTATCTTTTCATCTGACAACACTGAAGAAATGACACTTTGCTACAATGTGACATAGTCAGTGTACAGCTTGTATAACATGTAAATTTTCTGTCCCCTCAAAATAACTCAACACACAGCCATTAATGTCTAAACCGTTGGCAACAAAAGTGAGTCCACCCCTAAGTGACAAGGTCCAAATTGGGCCCAATTAGCCATTTTCCCTTCCCGGTGTCATGTGACTCATTAGTGTTACAAGGTCTCAGGTGTGAATGGGGGGAGCAGGTGTGTTAAATTTGGTATTATCGCTCTCACTCTCTCCTACTGGTCACTGGAAGTTCAACATGGCACCTCATGGCAAATAACTCTCTGAGGATCTGAAAAAAAGAATTGTTGCTCTACATAAAGATGGCCTAGGCCAGTGGTCAGCAAGCCGCGGCTCGCAAGCCACATGCGGCTCTTTACACGCTTTAATGCGGCTCTTGTGTGCCGGGCGCCCGCTCCCCTCCCTCCTCTCTGGCGGCAGGGACTCTGCAGCGTGATCCAAAAAAAAAAACAGCCAGGGCAGCGCGCTCAAATGCAATGATTGGCCAGTCTCGCTGCCACTCACATCCTGATAGCCAGTGATTGGCTGTCAGGATGTGTGTAGGCGGGGCAGCGTGACGAACGTGAGAGGAGCTAGGCTCCTCTCACAGTCCGCCCTGAAGACCGGAACGGCGCGGGAACACGGCAAGAGGAACGCGCGGAGCAAAGGTAAGTGAATTGACACAGGGGGGACTTGGCTTACTACTTGCTACTTACTTACTACTACTATATGAGGGATGAATTAATACGGGGGATGAATTACTATAGGGGGGATGAATTACTATATGGGGGATGAATTACTATATGGGGGATGAACTACTATATGGGGGATGAATTACTATGGGGGATGAATTACTATATGGGGGATGAATTACTATGGGAGATGAATTACTATGGGGGATGAATTACTATATGGGGGATGAATTACTATATGGGGGATGAATTACTATATGGGGGATGAATTACTATGGGGGATGAATTACTATATGGGGGATGAATTACTATATGCGGGATGAATTACTATGGGGGATGAATTACTATGGGGGATGAATTACTATATGGGGGATGAATTACTATATGGGGGATGAATTACTATGGGGGAAGAATTACTATATGGGGGATGAATTACTATGGGGGATGAATTACTATATGGGGGATGAATTACTATGGGGGATGAATTACTATATGGGGGATGAATTACTATGGGGGATGAATTACTATATGGGGGATGAATAACTATGGGGGATGAATTACTATATGGGGGATGAATTACTATGGGGGATGAATTACTATATGGGGGATGAATTACTATGGGGGATGAATTACTATATGGGGGATGAATTACTATGGGGGATGAATTACTATATGGGGGATGAATTACTATATGGGGGATGAATTACTATGGGGGATGAATTACTATAGGGGGGATGAATTACTATGGGGGATGAATTACTATATGGGGGATGAATTACTATATGGGGGATGAATTACTATGGGGGATGAATTACTATAAAAACTTATTGAAACTAAAAACAGTGTACCATCCTATGTATTTTCAGTTTTAAAAATGTGGCTCTCAAAATAAATTTCAATTGTGGTTTTGGCGAGATTTGGCTCAGTTGAAAAAAAAGGTTGCCCACCACTGGCCTAGGCTATAAGAAGATTGCCAAGACCCTGAAATTGAGCTGCAGCACAGTGGCCAACACCATACAGTAGTTTAACAGGACAGGTTCCACACAGAACAGGCCTCTCCAGTGTCGACCAAAGAAGTCGAGTGCACGTGCTGAGCGTCATATCCAGAGGTTGTCTTTGGGAAATAGACGTATGAGTGCTGCCAGCATTGCTGCAGAGGTTGAAGGGGTGGGGGGTCAGCCTGTTAGTACTCAGGCCATACACCGCACATTGCATCAAATTGGTCTGCATGGTTGTCATCCCAGAAGGAAGCCTCTTCTAAAGATGATGCACAAGAAAGCCCACAAACAGTTTGCTGAAGACAAGCAGACTAAGGACATGGATTACTGAAACCATGTCCTGTAGTCTGATGAGAGCAAGATAAACTGATTTGGTTCAGATGGTATCAGGCTTGTGTGGCGGCAACCAGGTGAGGAGCACAAAGACAAGTGTGTCTTGCCTACAGTCAAGCATGGTGGTGGGAGTGTCATGGTGCATGAGTGCTGCCGGCACTGGGGAGCTACAGTTCATTGAGGGAACCATGAATGCCAACATGTACTGTGAAATACTGAAGCAGAGCATGATCCCCTCCCTTTGGAGACTTGGCTGCAGGCAGGGGCGGACTGACCATTTGGAAACTCGGGCACTGCCCGAGGGCCCAGGGTCAGTAGGGGGCCCCATGAGATGCCCCTGGTACCTTTTTCATAGGCTTTTTTGCGTTTGGACAAGGACACAGGGGCCCAATGATCCTCTATTGCCCGGGGGCCCCATGAGTTGTCAGTCCGCCCCTGGCTGCAGGGCAGTATTCCAACATGATAATGACCCCAAACACACCTCCTAGATGACCACTGCCTTGCTAAAGAAGCTGAGGGTAAAGGTGATGGACTGGCCAAGCATGTCTCCAGAGTTAAACCCTATTGAGCATCTGTGGGGCATCCTCAAAGGGAAGGTGGAGGAGCGCAAGGTCTCTAACCACTCCACCAGCTCCGTGATGTCGTCATGGAGGAGTGGAAGAGGACTCCAGTGGCAACCTGTGAAGCTCTGGTGAACTCCATGCCCAAGAGGGTTAAGGCAGTGCTGGAAGATAATGGTGGCCACACAAAATATTGGCACTTTGGGCCCAGTTTGGACATTTTCACTTAGGGGTGGACTCACTTTTGTTGCCAGTGGTTTAGACATTAATGGCTGTGTGCAGGGGCGGACTAACCATTTGGAAACTCGAGCACTGCCCGAGGGCCCGGGGTCAGTAGAGGGCCCCATGAGATGCCCCTGGTACCTTTTTCACAGGCTTTTTTGAGTTTGGGCAAGGACACAGGGGCCCCATGATCCCCTATTGCCCGGGGGGCCCATGAGTTGTCAGTCCGTCCCTGGCTGTGTGTTGAGTTAGTTTGAGGGGACAGAAAATTTACATGTTATACAAGCTGTACACTCACTACGTCACATTGTAGCAAAGTGTCATTTCTTCAGTGTTGTCACATGAAAAGATATAATAAAATGTTTACAAAAATATGAGGGGTGCACTCACTTCTGTGAGATACTGTATATATATATATAGATATATATATATTCCTTAAATAGGTACACTGTATGGGACTTGGTGAGATAATATTCAAAGGTGTAGTTTATTCAGACTGACGTTCAGTGGAGCTAATTGACTCTGGAATGCGCTGGATTTACTACAACAACTCTGCAAATGATTGACATGAGGATGAGATAACCAAAGTATAAACTGTTGTACAATTATGTAATTCATTTCATGTAATGGTGACACAATCAGAAACACCTTTTTTATATTTGATGGTTTTATGATGATATTTAATAAAGACGCTAATGAACTTTTAATTTACTGGTGCCATTAAAGTCCCATTTAATTGAAGGGTTTCTCCATATATCGTAATCTAACAATTTAGGAATGTAGGCCCTTATCCAGGTACTATCACATTATATTCATCTAAAAAAAAAAATGAATGCAGATGCAGCCATCACATCTAACAATTGGTAAGCTGCAATATAATAAATGTTTGGATTTAATACTGATTTAAGCCTTGACATGTTGTATATATATTTACTCACTGCATCATCTTCCATATTATATAGCATTTTCCCTAAAATATATTTACATTTATTTTTTTACTGACATTTTGCGCCTCATAAACTGTTGATCTAATATCTTGTGGCATAAAAAAAATTGGAGCTACCACCATTTTATTCTCCAGGGTCTCTGCTTTCAGATAATATATACTGTTCAGGGAGTTTTTAGTCATCTCCACGCCTAAAATTATTTTTTTAAACGTGTTTATGGAATATATATATATATATCTTGAAATTTCCACTCGCCTGCTCGCCAATGGCAAGTGGAAATTATGGTGGGGGCGAGTGTGTCCCCCAGGGCCGTCTTTCTGAGCAGGCGGAGCTCAGGCCGAATCTGTCATTGGCACTGGGAGCCATCAGACTGCTCAATAGCTGAGCGCAGTGAAAGCAAAGCAAGGAGTGTGTGCTGTGCTCTCTGCCTCCCCCTAGAGTGCAGTACCTGGATCTGTGCGTGAACAACGAAGTACTGCAACGTTTTATGGGGTGGGGGGGTGTACGTGTACATGCGTGAGTGTTTGTGTGTGTCTGTGTATGCATGTACAATTGTACATGTGTCTGTGTGTATGTACATGTCTGTATCTGTACATGTGTCTGCGTGTATGTACATGTATGTGTGTGTGTACATGTGTCTCTGTGTGTGTGCATGTACATGTGTGTATGTATGTACATGTATCTGTGTATGTATGTACATGTGTCTGTGTGTATGTACATGTGTCTGTGCGTGTGTATTTCTGTGTATGTACATGTATCTGTGTGTATGCGTGTCTGTACGTACCTGTGTGTGTATACATGTGTCTGTATGTGTGTGTGTGTACATGTGTCTCTGTGCGTGTGTGTACATGTTTCTGTGTATGAGTGTGTGTGTGTGTATGTACATGTCTGTGTGTGTGTACAGGTGTCTCTGTTTCTGTGTGTTTGTTGGTGGCAAGTAACTCTAAGGCCTGGCTAGTAGCTCAGGACTTGAAATTTTAAGCCCTATATATATATATATATTATATTTACATTATTCATATTTTTTGTAAACATTATGCCTCTGGCGGTGAAAGAGTTAAAGCTTCTATGAAACCTTAGCGATTGGGTTTAGATTTACAAAGCATCATAGTGTCTAATGGAACCTATTTCTTGTCATGTGTATGTAACACGTGAGCTCATCTTTAACCTTTTCCCACGTGCGCCTAAGTTAACCTCAGCTGCTCGCTGTCTCCAGCGGACCGCCTTTTGTGGATCTGTTATGCCAGGAATGACATCCCCTTGAGTTGTTGCAGAGCGTTCCACCGCCCGGCTATGTTCAGCAACTCTTTCACCGTCTTGCGTAATCTCATGGAGCCACAGAGTGTTCATGCAATCCAGTGTAATGAGAGACGCGATGGGGCGGTCCGCACGGCCGTAAATCTGCGGAGTAAATAGATCCGTTTCAGATGGACATCTGCTCCAGTAATCAGCCACTCGGAATTATCAGCTTCAGGGCAGTCGCCAAGGAATGGATGGGTCAAGTGCACGTCGGGAAATTTGCAAGGATTAAAAAAATAAGCCGAGGACCGTATGACATAACAAAGCGATCTAAGGCATTGTAAATCATTCTTAAACATTCAATGGTGATTAAAAAGAATAAAAGAAAAAAAAAAGAATAAAAAGAAAGGGTAACATTTATTGGTAGGAAGCTTGCTTGACAAGAAGGTTACCAAAACTCTCTGAGGGATTCCATAAACACTTTTCTGGCAGTTGGGTCCCTTTACATTTCCCTGCACCTAATTCAAAACCTTGTGATAAATTCCTTCATCTATTGATGCGGCATCATGGAGGGGGGTCCTATGCACTTTGGAGTTTCTGCTGAAGGAGCCCCCCCCCCAGCACAGAGCCTGATTTGTCACTGACAACTTCAGGTCACATAGTAATGATCGAGAGTTGGGAGGACCAGCTCCTGATCACACAATGGCTGTGAAAATCTGTGATTGGCTTTACAACCCACCCCTGTACTCTCTTTCTCCTTCTAAATGGAGAAAAGGAAATACATTGTATCTCCAACTCAGAGAAGAAGAATATAAACAAAAAATGTAAAAAAAAATGATAATAAATAAATAAAGCTGAAATAGCTAGAACAAGGCAGGAGTCAGACTGAAGGTCAGGGTCAAGGTCAATAGGTTTTAGGTAGGATTTATTAAAGAAAAACTTATCAGTCATTGTGCTTTAAAGTGGCTGTAAAAGTCAAAGTTTTTTTTTTTTACTTAATGTATTCTTTGTGTAGCACCCTGCTAGTTAGCTAGGGAGAGCTCTACCTTTAATTGTTAGATAGAGGCTGAGTAGCAGCCTGGGTGTAATAGCCAGGTGGGTCATATTTAGGTCAGAGCTGAAAGGCTCTGCAGACCTGCTCTCTGGGATTTCTCCCTGCTCTAGAACTTTGGAGAAAGATCTAGAAGCAGTAGCGTAGATGAGGAGTGGCTGGTCTGTAGTCTTAGAGGATCATGGCCTATCCCCAAAAGGAGGCTTGGCAAGGGGCCAGGACAGCCTTTAAAGCGGTAGTAAACTCCACTGTAAGAATTTGATTTGGGGCCCCCAGGTGAGTGATGCCATAATGTGCTAGTATGCACATATTAGTACATTTTGACAGCCTTACCTGTCAAATGGTAACCTCTAGCACTGGGATAAAATCTGGAGAGCCCCAGGCGTTTCTATCTTCACCCGGTCTTCCTTTCGAGTGCCATGCTATCGGCCTTGAGATAGACTGAGCTGCGATTATGTCACTCCCGCGCATACGCACGGGAGTCACATCACTGCGGCACAGATCAGGACCATAACAGTTCACTGAGCTGCACATGCGCGGCTCAGTGTAGATGACAGCTAACAGGCAGGAAGTTGCATTTTTGACAGGAGAGACCAAAAGGGTCTCTTCTGTCATAAATACCCTGCATGTCATCAACTTTTAAATTGACTGTACTTCCACTGTAAGAGTAAATGAGCCTGGTCAGCAGCAGGAGAGTTCAGGTCGAAGATGGAGAAGTGAGGCTTCAAAGCAGGAGCCTGGGAGTGGGGGCAGATGGAGAGGGGCTCAACTACAGGCAAAGGACCTTGGAGGAGGGAAAGCTCAGGACTTCACTGGCCCCCAGAACGAGGACCGCCTGTGCAGAAGGGAAGGAGTAGCACGGTTTAAAAGCCTGGTAGCAGCCACCAACCCACCAGCAGCACAAGAGAAGGACAGAATAAGTAGACCTGCACCCCCTGAACCAGAAGGGGGAAAGAGGCAGTCTTGTGGGAAACCTGACTAGCTCTTTACCCGGGACTGTTTCAAACCAAAGTGGCAAGCACTGGATCCCCTTTACCCAGGGATTTCTCTCAGAGAGCTGGATGAGAAGAGCATATATCTGGAGTCTGGGGTGGTACACCAGGAGAGGCTGGAGACCTCTCCAAGAAAGAACTTTTGCTATTTCTTGGGCATCCCATACACCCCTACCCCATCCAAGTTCAACATCCCTAATTATTGTCTCTGGAATTCAAGTCTGTGGAAAATGCGTGTTGCCTGGCTGTGCAGGACTATAGGGGGACCTAAATCTCTAGCGACTCCTAAGGGGGTAGTGCTACCTCTGTAAAGGTAAAAAATGTTTTGCAACTCCCCACTGTCCCCCCAAATACCTGAGCCAAATCTTGATCCAGCATTGTGCCCAAGAGCAGTGGCACTGCTTTCTCTCTCTCCCTCTCTCCCTCCTCACTGGAAAAACCTTTGGCTCCTGCTGATGTCAATCAAATCCATGACAAGGGAGTGGGGGGGGGGGCAGGGCAGCACTATGTGTGTCAATAGATGCAGGATCAAGCCCGCACAAGTGCCCCCAAAGAAAGTGGCTTGCTATGGGGGTATGTAGCATGGAGAAGGAGTCAGGAGTATCACCTGGGGACCCCAAAAGAGAGGGACTGGGGCTGCTCTTTGCTAAACCATTGCACAGAGCAGGTAAGTACATGTTTGTTATATTTTCTTTTTTTTAAAGAGAAAGTTTACAATCACTTTAGGATTTAAAAAATGTACTATTGTTTTCTGGCATTACTATGGCTACAAACAACAAATAACTTATATGATATTGTTGTGAACATCAGGAGTGGGAGAATTTATCTGGGGCTTTCTTGGTAAAGAATTATAGCAATTGCAGGAAATATACAGTTAAAGCATAAAACTATTTTTTTTTATTTGGGCCAGTTTCCTTTGATAATAAAAAAAAAAAAAATCAGGAAGTATTCATTACCATTTACCACCAAACTTATCCTGAAGGATAAGGTCTCTAAAGGAGACATGCAGCCACACAATGATGTTGTATGGGAGTGTAACACACTGCACTGTTACTGTTTGCAGGATGTTGATTGACCACAAGATGGCAGTGTTCCACAGTTTAGATATTACAGACTTGAGTATAGCAAGGCATTGTTGAACTTGTATGCTGAAGGCAGGACTGCTGTGCTAGGACAGGCTGAAAGCAGACTACATTTCCCAGAGGAGCTGGCGAAAAAGGCAGGAGCCTGTATAACGGGGAACCCGTCAATTTCCAGGAGGGAGGAAAGAGACTGTGTGAGGCTGAGGATGTGTGTAGGATGCTGGTATGGGACTCAGAGAGCCCAGGTCAGATTGGGCCACATTGGAGCGTTGTAAAGAAAGATTACAGCTCACTGGAATTGCTGTCGAACAGGAGAGTCAACCCTGCAGGCAGGGGGATTGTGGAATTGTGACCAGTATCATCTTTGTTCTCAAAGGGACCAAGAGGACAAGGGGACCCCCCCAACCAAGAGACTACTCTTCACTCTTCTAAGACTGCACACTGGGTGAGAGTGTTCCACAACCCAAATTGTCTTCAGTTACCAGAGATCCTGCTGTTTTTTTCTCGGTTATTTCTGTCAGTACACTTTGCATCACAGTCTACCACTCTTGAAACACAGACTTCCTAGCCTAACTCAGTACTGCGGCCTACAGCTTTAGTGTTTCTCCCCCTCCATTGTTCTGAACGCAGGATTCCTCTTGCTGCACATGTGCCTTTGCAGACAGGAATACTGTTAATATCTCACCTTCAATATATTATAGCTGTAAAGAAACTTGCTTCTTCAAGCCAATTCCCCACCTATTGGAATTCAAATTCTACTGGAGTCTTCCCCCACCCCTTTCCTACTATATTAATCCTTTGCCTTCACCCACTTCCATGAAGGGACCTTTTCTAGTTCAGCTTACATCAGTTTAGAGGAAGTTTTTTCTGCTACTGTACCTTTTCTTCTTCAGGAGACTCGGTTACTACCAAAAAGAACTCCAAGTTTGATGTGCACCAACAAGGGCCCTATCAAGCATGCAGACAAAACTGGTTCTATCTTTGGGAGGGGGGTAAGACCAACGAAAGTATTATTACAGTTAATTCCATCTTCTGAGTTGAATCCTTTGTTTCAGTTGCTGAGAACCCACAAGTGAAGTGACTCAACCTTCCCTTGTTCCCTATTTCAGTTTCACTTGGGGAAGAGATATCTCAGGGCTGGAACAAACATTTAAACTCTGGTCCTGCAGGACATTTGGGTATATTTAAACTGGCACTGTGTATGTTCCATTTGACCACAATTGAATGATGGTGCCCTTTTGTATAAGCGCCAACCCCTCACATCATGCAATTATTTTATTAGAAATTAACCCTAGTATGCAAAATCAAAGGAAGCATGTTGCCTGATTTATATTCTCAGTTATGTTTTACTGTACCCACTAGCAAGCAAGATGCTACTAGAACTATAGCGAATCTTCTGACTTCTCTCGCCATCACCTGCCACCTCCCAATATGGCTCTCTTGCTGAATTTAGCTATAAATGCCCAGAGGTGACGAGAATAAAGGAAAAAAGCAAAAGGCTATTACAATATGTAAATTAGAGGCCTGGTGCTGACCCCCCCCCCCCCCCCCCCTTACCCTGCTGTTGTAAGCATCAGTCCACAAGGCCCATTGTGGTACTACAGCACAGGAGGAGGACCTTGCTGGAAGAAGAAGCCAGGAAAAGGGCTGGTTTTCTGTCAGGGGCTTGGTGACTCTCTTGGGAGGACGCATGGAGGTCTGAAAGGATGCAGAGAGGCATGTAAATAAGTACAGGTCTGCTAACCAGCTAGAGGTGCTATCTAACAGGGTTTATGGTGTCAACTTAAAGGCTCTTCACACTGTAAAGGCTTTGTGTGGCTCTGGAAGTCTGTAAGTGATGCTTGGGGTATCTGTAGCCTTATAACTCTCTCCTTGTGTGAAGAGTAATGAAATATCTGGTTAGATACAAAGTGACTGGTGCCCAATGTTTCGTCAGTCTCCCATGTTTAGCCATAGACTCAGTCCTGGGGTGAAATGTTAGTGTACCCTAACAGTGGGCATCCCTCAAATGCCTGTGGGGTTAGAGGGTGCTACAAATAAATAAAAGACGTACTATATAGACTGAAAGACCTGTCTCACTACAGGTGTAAGAACTTTCTCGCAGGACAGTGCAAGTGACATCATATTGTCCCCCGCTTTTCTGCTGGCCCCACTACAGCCAGTTGGTAAGTAAGACTGGAGAAAGAGTTGAATTGTCAGCAATGATACTCCTCCACCTATTAATACAGATCACATTTCTTTTCACTGTACATCTCATTCCCTTTCATATAGTCGGTTTAGTTTCAGCAGTACACTGAGGCTTCTTATGTGTCTGATCTTCATTTCTATGAATCCGCAGACCCATGGCCATGTGCACTGTGTCCTTCTCAGCTTGCACATATCCAGTGATCAGGTCTAGTTTCACTCCCAGCGCTGTACATTCTTCCGCAGCTCATCCCGTGTTCCCAGCATGACTTCACCAAGTGCTATTTATAACGTCCTGGGACTTCCAAGGTACGTGACTAAGCAGAAGCTTCCGGGGACTCTACAAATCAATTAGACAACTGAGTTAAAGGCACACTTCTGTCAAATGGTACATTTCTGTGTTTAAGCTCTGACCACTTGTAGTCATTGGGGGTATGACTGCTAGGTTTGACCCTATGGGAAAAGTGGAACCAGCCCTGTACCTTGAATTTCAAGGTCAGGACTCTGTGCAGGCCTCTTGAGTTCCCTCCACTAAACTCATCAAACTCATCATATTGCCTTTGGCTATACACTGTATGTAGGCTTTATGGTTCAAATATTTGGCCATAGTGTAGCTGTCTGCTCCCTATTCAGAATAGCAACCACAGAGGGGAATCTTCCAGCATCAGCGTTTCTCAGCATACATGGTCAACAGGCTTAATGGTGCTGATTTTTATTGTGGAAACCAGAGGTGGGCTAGGCCTTCCGTCCCCTCCCCCCTAAAAACAAATAGCAACTGCCCCAGTCTATAACTGGCCTATGCAGCAAGGAGCACATGGAAGGGCAACGCATGTCAAAAATTCCCAGCTCAACTTACCAACCATACATAAAAGTGGCCACTTACCAACCAGCCTGCAACCAACCAACCAAATTGTCCTGTCTAACAGTTAAAAATGGGTTTAATTTGCACACATTTGCAAATACATGCGTAAGTTGCAGAGCCTCTTCATGGCACCCCAATATTCAGCTCTTAACTCTATAAATTTTGAGAGCCCCCATAGTAGAAGCACATGTATCATAATGAATAAACTGAGGGCAGGTAAGCCTGGAGGGAGCCCACCCCTCTTTAAAGGCACAGGGGTGCACTGGACACCCAGTATATAACACAATGGCAGCCAAGGTGTCCAGTGCATCCCCTCACATATATATCAACAGTACAAACAAATGGCAACTGTCCCAATCTAAAACTGGTCTATGCAGCAAGGAGCTAAGAAAAATTCCCAGCTCAAATTGCTAGCCAGTCTGCAACAAACCAAATTGTCCAAGCAGTCTGTGTTAAACCATCAAGCCATGCCATTGACCATATACTGTAAGTAGGTGATATGGTCAAGGGTTGAAAAATTTGGCCATACTTTAGCTGTCAGCTCCCCATTCAGACCCGCAACCACATAGGGGAATCTTCCAGCATCTGATTTCTTTGCAGCTTTAAGATGTGCTTTGTCAGAATGCCCAGAGCAACAAAAGAAAGATGATGCTGAAAGTTGAGAAAAGAAGTGTCACGATACACCATGTCCTTCATCCAACATACACCAATGAATGACGCAAAAAGGAGCACTTAAAATGCTTGTAAATCCTGATGTCTTTTCCATGTGTTTAGGTTGGGCACACAAACCACAATGAATCTATCTGTTAAACACAGTGAATAAATAGCAAAATACCTTTTTTGTGATTTGTGTAGGTTAACCACATCCCTGCCGCCCTTTAGCAGATATACTGCTAGAGGGCAGCAGGGGTGCGCAAAATCACATGTATATACTGTACATGCTTTTGTACTTCGGGTAGGGGGCGCGCGCCCTACCCGCGCAGCCATTCGCAGCCGCGACTGTCAATCACCGGGTCCCAGCCAGTGATTACCCACCGGCGCCCAGTGATTACTGAGGATCTCTGACAGGGAGGAGGGCTGCTTTGTTTACTAACAGTCCTCCCCCCGTTGGCTCGGGCACACTGCTCTGGTGTCAATATTTTAAAAGAGGTCAAAATCTTTACCAAGTAATTGACCTATTAGTTTAACTTCTATAGTTTGGAAGATACTGGAGAGTTTAATAAAATAGATGAGTTCTTGCTGGAAAAAAAATATTTAAGCAACAGACAGCATGGATTCATGAAAGACAGAAGTTGTCAAACAAATCTGAGCAAAACCTGGACAGAGGGGTGGTGGTGGACATGGTATACATGGACAGAGGGGTGGCGGTGGACGTGGTATACTTGGACAGAGGGGTGGCGGTGGACGTGGTATATTTGGACAGAGGGGTGGTGGTGGACGTGGTATACTTGGACAGAGGGGTGGTGGTGGACGTGGTATACTTGGACAGAGGGGTGGTGGTGGACGTGGTATACTTGGACAGAGTGGTGGTGGTGGACGTGGTATACTTGGATTTTGTAAAAGCATTTGACACAGTTCCCCACACACAGCTAATGTGTAAGGTAAAATCTACGGGCTTGGTTGAACTGGATGGACTTTTGTAAAAGGAGCAGATACTGGTCCTGCTGATGGGTTAAGGACCTTCTACAGCCCTGTCCAGCTCTCCTAGAGTAATTGCCTGTCTCCTGGAATCTCCTCCATGCTCTTGATGTGCCATCCTGGAGGAGTTGGACTGCCTGTGTAACCTCTGTAGGGTCCAGGTATGGCCTCATGCTACCACTAGTGACACTGACCCTAACCAAATGCAAAACTAGTGAAAAACAGTCAGAAAAGATGAGTAGGGAAAAAAACATCAGTGGCCTCCACCTGTAAAACCGTTCCTGTTGTGGGAGTCGTCTCATTGTTGGTCATTTAGTGCACCTGTTGTTAATTTCATTAAATTATGGTGACGGATTGACTTCAAGTTTCTCACTGGGACTTTATTTTATGTGGACTTTGTTTCTCATTTTTATTTTATTTTGTATTTTCGATATTTGTATTGATCCTTTTTTGGTCTATGCGCAATTATTTTAGTGGTGCTGCACTTTTGGACCTTATAAAATTATGTCATGTTAGTGTGACCTTTATGTATCATAGAAGAGCTTTAATTCCCATTCAGAGCTACTTTGCAACACATGTGGAGAAAAAAAAATTGGTTTGTGTAATTTGTTAACGGAACAAATGCTCATGTCATCCAAATCATCTGATGTAATTGTTGGTACCAGCAGTTTAATCTGGGGACAGGCATTTCCTTTTGCTGTTGTTTTGTTTTTAAGAATAAAAAGTAGAAATATATACACATATCACACAACATTAGATCACTTTAGCAGTGATCTAGTACAGGGGTCTCCAAACTTTCAAAATAAAGGGCCAGTTTACTGGCCATCAAACTTTAGGGGGGCCGGAATGTGGTCAGTGGGAGTAAAAAAAATTACCCTATCGCTGGTATCAATGGGAGGTATAGTGCCCCATCGCTGGTATCAATGGGAGGTATAGTGCCCCATCGCTGGTGTCAATGGGAGGTATAGTGCCCCATCGCTGGTATCAATGGGAGGTATAGTGCCCCATCGCTGGTGTCAATAGGAGGTATAGTGCCCCATCGCTGGTATCAATGGGAGGTATAGTGCCCCATCGCTGGTGTGGATGGGAGGTATAGTGCCCCATCGCTGGTGTGGGTGGGAGGTATAGTGCCCCATCGCTGGTGTCGATGGGAGGTATAGTGCCCCATCGCTGGTGTCGATGGGAGGTATAGTGCTCCATCGCTGGTGTCGATGGGAGGTATAGTGCCCCATTGCTGGTGTCGATGGGAGGTATAGTGCCCCATCGCTGGTTTTGATGGGAGGTATAGTGCCCCATCGCTCGTGTCGATGGAAGGTATAGTGCCCCATTGCTGGTGTGGATGGGTGGTATAGTGCACCATCGCTGGTGTCGATGGGAGGTATAGTGCCCCATTGCTGGTGTCGATGGGAGGTATAGTGGCCCATCACTGGTGTCGATGAGAGGTATAGTGCCCCATCGCTGGTGTCGATAAGAGGTATAGTGCCCCATTGCTGATGTCGGTGGGAGGTATAGTTCCGCATCGCTGGTGTTGGTGGGAGGTATAGTGCCCCATCATTGGTGTCCATTGGAGGTATAGTACCCCATTATTGGTGTCAGTGGAAGGAATAGTGTCCCTTGCTTGGTGTCAGTGGAAAAATTAGTTCCCCATCTCTAGTGTCAGTGGAAGGAATAGTGTCCCTTCATGGGGGTCAGGGGCAGGAATAATGCCTTTGCATCAGTGGAAGGAATAGTGCCCCAAGGGCTGGATTAAAGCAAGCAAAGGGCCGCATTCAGCCTACAGGTCAAAGTTTGGACTCCCCTGGTCTAGTGTTTTAGGGCGATGCTGGACAGAGTTGCAGTCTACCCGAGCATCTGTACCCAGAGGAAGTGCCATGACATCACACTAGTCGTAAAGACACTGCCAATAAAAGCACAATAAACATTATGTTTACATTGATCTGCTACAATCGCTCCTGTGTGACAAGATCAGAATCTCAGGAGCTGATTGTTAGATTTTCATTCACATGCTCCCTGCAGATAAAGTTATATACCTTTGAAGTATCTTTTGCTTTTCAGTCATTTATTTACCATCATAAATTATTTGTTAGAAATCTTTATCATAGATGTAATGTGTACTGAAGACCAGGGTCGGACTGACAACTCATGGGGCCCCCGGGCAATAGGGGATCATGGGGCCCCTGTGTCCTTGCCCAAACTCAAAAAAGCCTATGAAAAAGGTACCAGGGGCATCTCATGGGGCCCCCTACTGACCCTGGGCCCTCGGGCAATGCCCGAGTTTCCAAATGGTCAGTCCACCCCTGCTGAAGACAAGTAAGCATACTCATGGCCTCAGAAGCTGGCATTGCCTATGTTAGCAAAAATGACTATTGTAAGCATTTTGCCCAAATGTCCAGAAGTGTTTTTATTGAATTTGTTAAACTGATGAACACTCCTCCATTCAAAATTCCTTCAGTTGCACAATGTTTTTGGGTTTCCTTGAAAGAATTGCTTGTTTCCAATCTCCCTACAAAATTTCAATTGGATTCAAATCAGGGCTCTGACTAGCTCAGTCAATGACCATCTATTTAATCTTTCTGTTTCATTCCTTGTTGTGCTTCAGATCATTATTGTATAAAAAAGATCCATTTCTGGTTTAACTTCAACTCTAAAATAGATGGCCTTAGATTCTGATTAGGTACATTTTGATGTGATGCACAATTCATAGTTGGCTTGATGACTACAAACTGCCCAGGCCCTGAATCAGCAAAATAAACCCAAACCATCCACAACTCTGCCCCCAGCTACATCACCCCTCTGGTCTCAAAATATCAAACAAACCGCTCTCTTCGATCCTCCCAAGACCTTCTTCTCTCTAGTTCCCATGTCACCTCCTCCCATGCTTGCCTCCAGGACTTCTCCCGAGCTTCTCCCATCCTATGGAACTCCCTACCCAAATCTGTCTGGCTGTCTCCTAATCTATCCACCTTTAGACGATCCCTGAAAACCTTTCTCTTTAAAGAAGTCTATCCTGTTTCTACCTAGTAAACCACCATTTATTTCCTCCATCAGCTCATCCCCCCCACAGCTATTACCTTTTGTATCACTCAACCCTCCTAGATTGTAAACTCTAATGAGCCGGGCCCTCTGTTTCCTCTTGTACCAAATTGTATTGTAACTGTACTGTCTGCCTTCATTTTGTAAAGTGCTGCGCAAACTGTTGGCACTATATACAGTTGTGTTCAAAATAATAGCAGTCAGACATCACTAACCGGATCAATCACTGTTTTTGGTAGAAATGATAATTCTACATGACAAATAATTTACTAGCAGGTGTAGTAGAGTAATAGAAATCCAACAGACCCAACAGTCATGACATGCATGCTGCTGATTCTGTGTAATTGAATCACTCATTGAAAGGGGCATGTTCAAAATAATAGCAGTGTGGAGTTCTATTAGTGAGGTCATTCATTCTTTGAAAAACAGGTGGCAATTATTGCCCTTATTTAAGGAAGGAAGGCAGCAAATGTTGTACATGCTGGTTAGTGCATTTCTCTCTGAAATTCTGAGGAAAATGGGTCGTTCCAGACATTGTTCAGAACAGCGTACCTTAATTAAAAAGTTGATTGGAGAGGGGAAAACATATAAAGAAGTGCAGAAAATGATAGGCTGCTCAGCTAAAATGATCACAAATGCTTTAAAATGGAAACCAAAACCTGAAAGACGTGGAAGAAAGTGAAAAACTACCATTGGAATGGATAGAAGAATAGCCAAAATGGCAAGGACTCAGCCAACAATCAGCTCCAGGAAGATCAAAGAAGGTGTAAAGTTCCCTGTGAGGACTGTTACAATTAGAAGACGCCTATGTGAAGCCAAGCTATCTGCAAGAAGCCCCCGCAAAGTCCCACTGTTGAAAAAAAGACGTGCTGAAGAGGTTACAATTTGCCAAAGAACACATTGACTGGCCTAAAGAGAAATGGCGCAACATTTTGTGGACTGATGAAAGTAAGATTGTTCTTTTTGGGTCTAGTGGCCGGAGACAGTTTGTCAGACGACCCCCAAACACTGAATTCAAGCCACAGTACACTGTGAAGACAGTGAAGCATGGTGGTGCAAGCATCATGATATGGGGATGTTTCTCATACTACGGTGTTGGGCCTATTTATCGCATACCAGGGATCATGGATCAGTTTGAATACATCAAAATACTTGAAGAGGTCATGCTGCCTTATGCTGAAGAGGAAATGCCCTTGAAATGGGTGTTCCAACAAGACAACGACCCCAAACACACCAGTAAATGTGCAACATCTTGGTTCCAGACCAACAAGATGGACGTTATGGAGTGGCCAGCCCAATCCCCGGATCTTAATCCAATAGAAAACTTGTGGGGTGACATCAAAAATGCCGTTTCTAAGGCAAAACCAAGAAATAGAGAAGAACTGTGGAATGTGGTCCAATCATCCTGGGCTGGAATACCTGATCACAGGGGCCAGAAGTTGGGTGACTCCATGCAACACAGATGTACAGCAGTTCTCAGAAACAGTGCGACTACAACCAAATATTCATTAAGTCATTCAAAGGAAAGCAAAATCTTCAAACATTTTTCAGTTTATATAGTGAATGTTTGAGTTTGTAAAGAAGAATACAAACACTGCTATTTTTTTGAACAGTATAATATTCACTTTTCAATTTCTTAGAGGAACAACACAAATGTGATATATTTTTCTTCTTGTTTTGATTTGGAATAGAATGTGTAGTGTTCCCAATGCATTTGTGTGGATGGAAATAAAAGCTATTAGAAGGATGTTGAGCTTTATTCACTTTTTTCAACACACTGCTATTATTTTGAACACAACTGTAAATCCTGTATAATACAAAAAAAATGTATATTAAAAAAAATAATATTTTTACCACCATGCTTCACGGTTGGTATGAAGTTTTTTTTGTTGAAATTCTGCATTTGGTTTGTGCCAAATGTGTCTACTGTAACAATGGCTGGGCAAGTCTATGTTTTATTGTTCAGTCTTCAGCACAATGTTCCAGAACATAAGGTCTTTATCTATACGTTCTATGAAAAACTGTAATCTTGTTTTTGTGGACACCAAAGGCTTTTTCTTAACAAATCTCTCATGCAGGTTATATTGATGCAATCTCTTTCTGATTGTAGATGCACTTTGATCCCAATTCTTGCAACAGTTAAAGTGGTTGTACATTCACAGTGTACAATTATAGTTATTTGCTCTGTCCTAGCACACTCTTCAGTAAAGTATGTGTGTATTTTTTTTTATGAAGCTTCAAATGCGCCAAATAAACAGAACAGGTATTTGGAAAGATGCTGAGTGTATCTTTTTGTGTCTGTTCCCTACTGCAGTAGTTATTATTAATTTGGAACCACTAATCAATATGAGGATACAGGGTTACCTGTCTATAAAATTTCAGTATTAATGTCCAGTATTAATGTCTTTTGTTTTTACTTCTTTGCATGGGTCTTGGTGGAGATCTTTCCAGTTGTGGTATGCATTTAGGAAACTATATGGATCTAATTATAGGCATTAACAAATAACTGCTGCTGTGGTGTTGAATATGTGGTAATTTTGTATATTTGTGTTTAGAAATTTTCATCCATTCTGATTGTAGCTCCGGATAAAGTGGAAATACTCCAGGAAATGTATCAAACTTGTGGAATAAATGAATTGTTTACATATATATATATATATACACACACACTGTGTGTGTAATATATACAGTTGCGTTCAAAATAATAGCAGTGTGTTGAAAAAATTGAATAAAGCTCAAAATCCTTCTAATAGCTTTTATTTCCATACACACAAATGCATTGGGAACATTACATATTCTATTCCAAATCAAAACATAAAGAAAAATATATCAAATTTGTGTTGTTCCTCTAAAAAATTGAAGAAAAGTGAATATTAGACTGTTCAAAAAAATAGCAGTGTTTGTATTCTTCTTTACAGATCCGGGGATTGGGCTGGCCACTCCATAACGTCAATCTTGTTGGTCTGGAACCAAGATGTTGCACGTTTACTGGTGTGTTTGGGGTCGTTGTCTTGTTGGAACACCCATTTCAAGGGCATTTCCTCTTCAGCATAAGGCAGCATGACCTCTTCAAGTATTCTGATGTATTCAAACTGATCCATGATCCCTGGTATGCGATAAATAGGCCCAACACCGTAGTATGAGAAACATCCCCATATCATGATGCTTGCACCACCATGCTTCACTGTCTTCACAGTGTACTGTGGCTTGAATTCAGTGTTTGGGGGTCGTCTGACAAACTGTCTCCGGCCACTAGACCCAAAAAGAACAATCTTACTTTCATCAGTCCACAAAATGTTGCGCCATTTCTCTTTAGGCCAGTCAATGTGCTCTTTGGCAAATTGTAACCTCTTCAGCACATGTCTTTTTTCCAACAGTGGGACTTTGCGGGGACTTCTTGCAGATAGCTTGGCTTCACATAGGCGTCTTCTAATTGTAACAGTCCTCACAGGGAACTTTACACCTTCTTTGATCTTCCTGGAGCTGATTGTTGGCAATAAATGCCACCTGTTTTTCAAAGAATGAATGACCTCACTAATAGAACCCCACACTGCTATTATTTTGAACATGCCCCTTTCAATTAGTGATTCAATTACACGGAATCAGCAGCATGCATGTCATGACTGTTGGGTCTGTTGGATTTCTATTACTCTACTACACCTCCTAGTAAATTATTTGCCATGTAGAAATATCATTTCTACCAAAAACAGTGATTGATCCGGTTAGTGATGTCTGACTGCTATTATTTTGAACACAACTATATATATATATATATATAGAGAGAGAGAGAGAGAGAGTTAAATTGAACACAGTTGGAATTGTCTTAGCAAGGAGATAACCCACCTCAATATGGACAAACATTTTATTGAACATGTGAAGAGCTATTGATTTTAGAATATTTTTGATGTAAAATAAACTGTATTATTTTAATTGTTAACTTGTGTGGTGCCTTTAAAAATCCTGACACACCTTTTGGTCATTTTTGTTTCTCTAATTTAATAAGGATGTGGCACTGTTAGGCCAAAATTCCTTGTTTTACATTATTGTTATTATTATACAGGATTTATATTATTATTATACAGGATTTATATTATTATTATACAGGATTTATATAGCGCCAACAGTTTCCTCAGAGCTTTACAATATAATGGGAGACAATACAGCAACAATACAGTTCAATACAAGAGGGTTAGGAGGGCCTTGCTCCTTGGAGCTTACAATCTAAGAGGGAGGGGCTAGTGGTCCAAAAGGTAACAACTGTATAATGTGCTAGAACAGAGCAGATAACTGTAATTGTGCACTGTGACTTTACAACCATACAGGAAAGCAATAGAAGGAGAGGGGATGGGCTAGTTTGGAGATCGGCTCTCACACACACTAACTAGGAAATGACAGGCGGGGGGGTAGGAGGGGGGTAAACAAACAAGGAAGGCACTTCTAAGTGCAGTAGTATATGCAGGGAGATTGAGAGGGAGAGACTCTACACACAGCAGGATGATGAAGGCACATAAACTGACCACAGTATCATGAATCAACAGCCATGATTACTGTGGTCAGCACACCTAAGGGGGACACAGGAACAGGCAGGATCAACCAGGTATTTAACAGCATAGAATGGGACAAATTACACAGAAGCAATATGCTAATTATCATGCTTTAATGGAAAAGGGTCTTTTTTTTTCTTTTAGGATTACAACCACTTTAACTGTAGATTCTGCAATTAAAAATGTTTGACTTTTGGAGACCTCTATTAGCACCAAACGGTCAGATCTTGGGATGAATTTGCAGGCATAATCAGTCTTGAATAAATTACCAACTGTTTGAAATCTATAGCACTTGTGCATTATTTTCCTCAACGTGGAATGATCAATTTCAAATAATTTGATGATCTTTTTAAATCCTTTGCCAGACCCATAGGCATCCACAACTTTCTTTCTGAGGGCTTTAGAGAACTCTGCTGATCTCAGCATGATGACATCACACATCAATAGCAAATAGAACACCAGTCCCTGGATATGTGAGCTTTAAATAAGAAAGGTTCCACCTGAATACTTCGCAAGGAGCTTCTAATTATTGGCACTTCATTTGGAACACCAGATTCCAATTTTATAGATTTGAAGTGGTAGTAAATGTAGGGGTGTACTTATTTTTTCCATGTGGCAAATCTGTATTGTTGTTCATTTAGATCAGGAGTCTCCAAACCTTCTAAACACAGGGCCAGTTTACTGTCCTTTAGACTTTAAGGGGACTGGACAGTGGCCAGTGGGTGTAGAAAATGCCCCAGCGTCAATGTGAAAAAACAATGCCCCATCATTGATATTAGTGGGAGGAATATTGACCCATTGTTGGTATTATGGAAACGAATAGTTCCCCATCGTTGGTGTCAGTGGGAGGAATAATGTCTCATTGTTGGTATCGGAGGCAGGAATTATGCTCCGTTGTTGGTGTCAGTGGAAGGAATAGTGCCCCATTGTTGCGGTCAATAGTAGGAATAGTGCCCTATTGATGGTATTGGTGGCAGGAATTATGCCCCGTTGTTGGTATCCGTAGGAGGACTGGTTCTCCAAGGGCCAGATAAAGGCAAGCAAAGGGCTGCAGTTTGGAGACCACTGATTTATATAATGAGAATGAATACACCCTATCATTGGTATGATGATAATACTTTCAAAGGTAGACACTGTTTAAGTAAGGATCAGGGGCGGACTGACAACTCATGCGGCCCCCAAGCAATAGGGGATCATGGGGCCCCTGTGTCCTTGCCCAAACTCAAAAAAGCATATGAAAAAGGTACAAGGGGCATCTCGTGGGGCCCCGTACTAACCCCGGGCCCTCGGGCAGTGCCCGAGTTTCCAAATGGTCAGTCCGCCGGTGGTAAGGATCTAATGTTTTCCATGTCAAATATGTTGAAACAACTGACAATTTCCATGGGGTGTACTTACTTTTTCACATGCCTGTATATGATTATAAAAAAATATAATTTGTAGCATACATTCTATGCAGTTGTAGTCACAGATGATACCATTGTCAAGGTAAATTTTTCAGCAGCTGCACAAAAAAGGCTTTTTTCTATGGGGGCATTTGGGGAAAGGTTGTCAGTTGTACTTTGAATTTTCATGCCATCTTGCAGAGAGGAATTATTGCAGAGAACTCCCAGGAGAGGAGGGGGGCTCCCGGGGTCTCACTAGACCTATCTTGAGAGAAAATGAAAGTCCATTTCTCGGAACTGCACTGAAGAAAGAAGGGTCTGCACTCGACAATGACAAACCACATCCGACATTCGTTAACTGAACATGTGCACCACCATTTCCACATCTCCGACCCCACCTTTTTGGGATAACATGAAAGTGACGAGGCAGAAAAGTAGGAACATCGGTCGTTTTTCTGAGAAATTGTAACATTTCATTTTTTTTTCTTTTCTGGTTGTATAATTAAACTTTCCTTAAAGAGAAACTTTCCTGTAATAATATATCATTAACTCGTAAAGGATTTACCATTTTTATATACATATACAGTATGTTTATGTTTCAGATATTAATATGTATCTAGAGCAAAACTGTGTCTGTGATTAAAAATAAATGTTTTGGACTCAAATGTTTCTTTAAAAAATTTGTTGGGCCTGACAGGGCTGTAATGTGTGACAGTTTTTTTAAATCTGAAAACTGGATGGACACAGGGGCAGACTGACCATTTGGAAACTCATCCTTTAATGAAATGAAGTGTGCCAGTATCGTATGCTGAAAATCAGCCTCACACCATGATGTTCCCATCTCCAAACTTTACTGTTGGGATGGTGTTTTTGGGGTGATGTGCAGAGCCATTTGACCTTCAAACATGGTGTGAATTATGGCATCCAAAGAGTTCAATTTTGGTCTCATTTGACCAGACTATATTCTCCCAGTATTTCACAGGCTTGTCTAAAATTCAGGGGCGGACTGACCATTTGGAAACTCGGGCACTGCCCGAGGGCCTGGGGTCAGTAGGGGCCCCATGAGATGCCCCTGGTACCTTTTTCATAGGCTTTTTTGAGTTTGGGCAAGGACACAGAGGCCCCATGATCCCCTATTGCCCGGGGGCCCCATGAGTTGTCAGTCCGCCCCTGGGATGGACAGAAATATAAATTCTTTGGAAGGCAAAACAGCAGCATTAGAATGGATTACAGAGACATTGGGGGCTCATCAATAGAGCATGTGTGCCATTTTTCTGGCATTAAAGTTGTCTAAGAATGTCCTGCACCAAACTCAGAAAGCAATTCTAACACTATCACTAATGACTTAGACTGCTAGGATGCCAGTGGCCTCGAGGCCACTGGTGTCTCAGTATCCAATGAGGCTTGGCCACACGATGTCATTGATTGCTAGGACTCCTGCAGTCCTGCATTCGCCTGCATCTTAGCAACCAGTTAGGCTTATCCACGCAATGTCATTGGTTGCTAGGACATTGGTGGTCTCAAGGCCACCGACATCCTACCAAACAATGAGGCTCAACCACACAATGTCCTGGATGCTAGCAGTCCCAAGAACATCAATGTCCCAGCAACCAATGAAGCTCAGCCATGCAGCATCCTTGAGAGCTGTGCACAATGAAGACTTTGCAGCAAATTCATGTATATGTTTCTGACATGAATTTGTTGCATTTACCAACATTTGTGGTATGGTGGCTGAAACACTCTCCTGAGGAACACACATCACCACACTTGAACATTATATGGGTAAAGTTTATGGACACCTGACTACCACACCTATATAAGATTGCTGATTATCAAATTCCAAAACCGTGGGCATTAATATGTTCACAGCCATGATTTATGGGTTTGAATCCCAGCAGGGATTATACAGTATCCTTTGTATGTTATTTCTGTATTTGCATGGATCCCCTCCAAAAACATAAGTTGACTGGCTTTTTTCCCAGGCTGCCCCTAGCTGTGTGTATGAGTTTAGTTGTTGATGGTGAGTCAATTTATGGACCAAATGACTTGTAAACTCAATCAGGTGTAGCTAATCACCTTCTCAATGGCACACAAAGCAATTTGACTTTCAACTGTGATCAGCTGTGGCCATTTTGATTAGCTCAGCATGAAAAGAGCTTTCCTGGAGTATTTCAGTCCCTGAAGCAAACAGTTAACTGTGCGTGGCAAGGCACTGTCAAAAGATCTCCAGGATAAAGTTGTGGACAGGCACAAGTCAGGAGATGGATACAAAAATAATCAAAGGCTTTATAAATGCCCAAAAGCAAAATGAAGTCTATTATTAAGAAGTGTACAGCACAGACCGTCCCTGGATCAGGATGTTATTCCAAACCAGATGAAAGAGCCAGGAGGAAACTGTTCAGAGGCCTACAGCAACTCTGAAGCAATTGTAGTAATTGACGACAAAGAGTGGTCATTGTGTGCATGTGACAACAATATCACAAATTCTCAACAAATGTGGGTTGTATGGGAGAGTTGCAAGAAAAAAGCCACTCCTCAAGAAAGGCCACGTGCAGTCATGACTGAACTTTGTTGAAACGCACCTTGAAGATTCGGAGGCCACATGGAAAAGGTGTTCTGGTCAGAGACTAAAATTGAATTATTTGGCCTCAACACTTAACGATATGTCTGGAGGAAATCCTATCCAGCTCCCCATCCAAATCCCACCATTCCTCCAGTAAAGCATGGAGGTGGGAATATCCTGGTATGGGGGGTTTCTCTGCAGCAGGGACTGGAGCACTTGTCAGCATAGAAGGAATAATGGATGGGGCAAAATTCTCGAGGAAAATCTGCTGCCCTGGGCCAGAAAGTTGTCAATGGGAAGAAGGTTTACCTTCCAACATGACAATGACCCAAAGCAGACAGCAACAATGAGCGCACAGCGGTTGGAGGAGAAAACAATGAATGTCTTTGCATGGAGTAGTCAGATCCCAGACCTAAACCCCATTGGAAATCTGGGGAATGACTTGAAGATCGCCGTCCACAAACTGTCACCATCAAATGTAACTGAACTTAAGCAGTTTTACAAAGAAGAGTGGGCAAATATTTGAAAGTCAAGATATGCCAAATTAGTAGAGTCATGTCCCAACAGACTAAAGGTTGTAATTAAAGCAATTGGTGGTTCAACAAAATACTGACACAGGGGGGGGGGGGGGCTTTTTCCAACTCTGTGATTCAGTTTTTGAATTTTTATTATTTTTTTCTGACGTGTTGGTGTTATATCTTTCACTTGGATGTCATAAGTTGCACTGAGCTGCAGCTGGATAAACAAAGAACTGTGTCTGTCTTCATGTCAGGCTGCAAAGCAAAATAATGTGATTATTTTAAAGGGGGGTGATTCTTTTCTATATCCACTGTAAATGAGTTCCTCATTAAAGTCCAAGTCCAGCCAAAACCTTCAGTTTAAGTTGGGACAGAGTGGGGAAGGTTACCTCTGACCCTTGCACTTTGTTTGCTGGGCTCTATGATACTTTTACTCCCAACTCCTGAAGTATGCACAGTATATACTCCCGACCCTGTATTCTGTATGTTACATATTTCACACCCCTGCATTCTGTATGTTACATATTTCACACCCCTGCATTCTGTATGTTACACACTCCTGACCCTTGTGATATTTATGCTGCACACTCCCAACCCCTACACTCTGTATGTTACACACTCCTGACCCCTGCATTCTGTATGTTACACACTCCTGACCCTTGTGATATTTATGCTGCACACTCCCAACCCCTACACTCTGTATGTTACACACTCTTGAACCCTTCACTCTGTACCTTATGTCCATCTGACCCTTGCACTCTGGTTGTTATATACCCACGACCCTCTGCACACGGTACGTTACATACCCCTGACCCCTGCACTCTGTATGTTACACACTTCTGACCCCTGCATTCTGTATGTTACACACTTCTGATCCCTGCACTCTGTACATTACACACTTCCAATCCCTGCACTCTGTATGTTACACACTTCTGATCCCTGCACTCTGTACATTACACACTTCCAATCCCTGCACTCTGTATGTTACACATTTCTGACCCCTGCACTCTGTATGTTACACACTTCTGATCTCCGCACTCTGTACATTACACACTTCCAATCCCTGCACTCTGTATGTTACACACTTCTGGTCCCTGCACTCTGTACATTACACACTTCCAATCCCTGCACTCTGTATGTTACACACTTCCAATCCCTGCACTCTGTATGTTACACACTTCCAATCCTTGCACTCTGTATGTTACACACTTCCAATCCCTGCACTCTGTATGTTACACACTTCCAATCCCTGCACTCTGTATGTTACACATTTCTGACCCCTGCACTCTGTATGTTACACACTTCCAATCCCTGCACTCTGTATGTTACACACTTCCAATCCCTGCACTCTGTATGTTACACATTTCTGACCCTTGCACTCTGTATGTTACACACTTCTGATCCCTGCACTCTGTATGTTACACACTTCTGATCCCTGCACTCTGTACATTACACACTTCCAATCCCTGCACTCTGTATGTTACACACTTTTGATCCCTGCACTCTGTATGTTACACACTTCTGATCCCTGCACTCTGTATGTTACACACTCCTGTATATACAAACATTGAATTGTATTCATTTTATACTCTGGCATAAGTTCTCATTTCACATATTCGTATAATAAATATTATGCATTAGCTTTATATTCATTATTCTTAATTATTCATAATCTGTATATTATGTCCATAGTGCTTCCATCTACATAGTAGTCTATACTACTTCCACATGTACATTATGTTCATAAATAGTGTCTATCTTGTACACATTGCAGACACTGTACATTTATACTGTTTATTGCATTTCTAGTTAGATACTAAACTGCATTTTGCTGCCTTTTATTTTTACATGTGTAATGATGATAATAAAGTTGAATCTAATCCTGACCTCTGCATCCTGTACGCGACACACTCCTGACCCCTGCACTCTGTATGTTTTACACTCACATACCCTAGACTATGTACATCCCACGCTCCTGATCACTGTAATCTGTATATTGCAGCGAAAAGAAGCGCACCAACCTTGCGCATTACCTCAGTAACCAAAATTTATTTAGTAAAAGAATGGTACTCACAAACAGCGAATAAAAACAGGCATGTAAGTCCTCAAAGGGACTTTAAAGGCAAGATGCCAATGCGAATCCCATCATGGAGGAAGCCACTCAGTACAGCTGACGCGTTTCAAAGGACATGCCTTCTTCCTCAGAGCTCAAGGCATGTCCTTTGAAACGCGTCAGCTGTACTGAGTGGCTTCCTCCATGATGGGATTCGCATTGGCATCTTGCCTTTAAAGTCCCTTTGAGGACTTACATGCCTGTTTTTATTCGCTGTTTGTGAGTACCATTCTTTTACTAAATAAATTTTGGTTACTGAGGTAATGCGCAAGGTTGGTGCGCTTCTTTTTGTTGTTCTTCTTCACAGTTCTGTTTGGGCTTCCCCAGCCTTGGTGTGGAGCTGCACGACCTTGTCTATTCCGGTGGTTCCTTCCTTTTTTGGAGTTTGATTCCATCTACTCACCACCGGTCTGGGTCCCGGAGCGCAGGAGATATCGCATTTGGTTCTCTGTATATTGCAGCTCCTGACCCCTGCACTATGTACATTACACCGGGCAATAGGGGATCATGGGGCCCCTGTGTCCTTGCCCAAACTCAAAAAAGCCTATGAAAAAGGTACCAGGGGTATCTCATGGGGCCCCCTACTGACCTCGGGCAGTGCCCGAGTTTCCAAATGGTCAGTCCGCCCCTGATTACACACTCCCGACCCCTGTACTTTGTATGTTACACACTCCTGACCCCTTCACGCTACACACTGCTGACCCCTGCACTCTGTATGTTTTACACTCCCAGCCCCTATGCTACATATGTTACACACTCCTGATTCCTGCACTCTGTATATTACACGCTTCTGACCCCCTACACTTAATATATTACACATTCCTGATCCCTAAATCCTGTAAATTACACACTCCTGACCCCTGCACTTTATATTTTACTTACTCCTCCCCTACACTCTGAACTTACATATTTTTGACCCCTGCACTCTTTAAATATTTCTGACCCCTGCACTCCAGCGCTATTCACTATTAGCTCAAGAAATCTAGAAGAGGCAGAGAACACACATTAGGAAGGTCCCACAACATCTCTGCACATTTCCATGTGCACATGAAACCCATCTGGCAGACCCAGAGCTGCACAGTGACACTTATGCAGACCATAGATGGGTCGAAAATCGGTAACCGTTAATGGGTTAATTGGTCGGCCGTTTTTCTGGATTTTGTCAGATTTTTTTTATCGGTAAAGTTGGAAAAAAATCGGCCAATCTATTTACCGATAAAAAATCTGCGCATGAGCCGTGACCTGCAAGAAAAAGAAGAAGAGAAAGAAGAAGAAGAAGAGAAAGAGGAAGAAGTAGAAGAGAGAAGAAGAAGAAGAGGAAGAAGAAGAAGAAGAGGAAGGAGGAGAAGAAGAAGAGAAAGAAGAAGAAGAGAAAGAAGAGGAAAAAGGAGAAGAGAAAGTGGAAGAGAAAGAAGAAGAGGAGAAGAGAGAGGAAGAAGAAGAAGAGGAAGAGGAAGAGGAAGAAGAAGAAGAGAAAGAAGAAGAAGAGGAAGAGGAAGAAGAAGAGAAAGAAGAAGAAGAAGAGGAAGAGGAAGAAGAAGAGAAAGAAGAAGAGAAAGAAGAAGAAGCAGAAGAAGAGAAAGAAGAAGAGAAGGAAGAAGAGAAAGAAGAAGAAGAGAAAGAAGAAGAAGCAGAAGAAGAAGAGGAAGAAGACGAAGAGAAAGAAGAAGGGGAAGAAGAAGAAGAGAAAGAAGAGAAAGAAGGAGAAGAGAAAGACGAAGCAGAAGAGAAAGAAGAAGAGAAAGAAGAAGAAGAAGAAAAAGAAGAGAAGGAAGAAGAGAAAGAAGAAGAAGAGAAAGAAGAAGCAGAAGAGAAGAGAAAGAAGAAGAAGAGAAAGAAGAAGAAGAAGAGAAAGAAGAGGAAAAAGGAGAAGAGAAAGTAGAAGAGAAAGAAGAAGAGGAAGAAGAGAGAGGAAGAAGAAGAAGAGGAAGAAGGAGAAGAAGAGAAAGAAGAAGAAGAGGAAGAGGAAGAAGAAGAGAAAGAAGAAGAAGAAGAGAAAGAAGAAGAAGAAGAAGAAGAGAAAGAAGAAGAGAAGGAAGAAGAGAAAGAAGAAGAAGAGAAAGAAGAAGAAGCAGAAGAAGAAGAGGAAGAAGAAGAAGAGAAAGAAGAAGGGGAAGTGGAAGAAGAGAAAGAAGAGAAAGAAGAAGAAGAGAAAGAAGAGAAAGAAGAAGAAGAGAAAGAAGAAGCAGAAGAGAAAGAAGAAGAGAAAGAAGAGAAAGAAGAAAAAGAAGAGAAGGAAGAAGAGAAAGAAGAAGAAGAGAAAGATGAAGCAGAAGAGAAGAGAAAGAAGAAGAAGAGAAAGGAGAAGAAGAAGAAGAGAAAGAAGAAGCAGAAGAAGAAGAAGAGAAAGAGGAAGCAGAAGAAGAAGAGAAAGAAGAAGCAGAAGAAGAAGAAGAGAAAGAAGAATTCCAGTCCGCTATTATATTTGACATTAAAAAGTATTGTGGTTGCAACATTGTATCTATTTGTATCCAAAAAAACCCCATCTGTATCCGAAATGGATAAAAATAGATACATTGTTGCAACCGCAATACTTTTTAATGTCAAATATAATAGCGGAGCTCTCTGCAGGGACAGAAGTAATTAAATGCCGGCCGTAGACGGGAAGAAAATTGGCCGATTTTCTTTACTGTTGGTGATAACGTCGGCCGATTGAACGACCGATTTTTTGTTTTTTTGTTAAAAAACCGGCCGGTTTTCTCCCCGTCTATGGCCTGCATTAGTTTCACTTTTTAGGCTGGCCATACACTATACAATTTTCTGTCTTATTTCTGCCCAGTTTCCTTTAGATTTACCTTGAACTATGTAGTGCAAGGGCCGGCCTAATTGGATACAATTGAAAGTGTTGTTTAGGTTTGACCTCATATTATATGGTTTTTGATAAATCTAAAGCAAAATTCTCAAGAAAATTGTATAATGTATGGCTGGCCTTAGGCTGACCATACATTATGCAATTTTCTTTAGAAAATTGCTTTAGATTTAACAAAAGCCATATAATAGGAGGTCAAACCCAAACAACACTTTCAGTTGTATCCAATTCGGCAGGCCCTCGCACTACATAGTTCAAGGTAAATCTAAAGGAAATTGGGCAGAAATTGGACAGAAAATTGTATAATATATGGCCAGCCTAAGACAAGCCCAGTGACAACTGGCAGTGGGATTCCAGGTGCAGAAGATGACTGGGCTTCTACGGAGGAGCAGCACTGATACCTTAGAACAGAACTACAGCACACCATTTCCTCACCTCCTCTCTGTAACATAGGGAAGGTGTTCTGTAGTCCTCAAAGATAGTCGGGAACAATGATAACAGAGAAGGACAAGAAGAAAGTACAGAGATTTACCAGCAGGATCTTTCTCTTCACACTTATCCAGTACATATAACAAGCACTTTCAATAGTATATTTAACAGACCAAAAGGCAGCAAATAGCAGCTCATGGTGAGGATTATCATACACTTTATGTACCTTCCCATTGTAATAATAGAATAATAAGAAAAGCAAACAGAAGAAGGTTTTTGCTGCGGCTTCCTCTCCCCGGGTTCAGTTGATCCCTCTGTGAAACCTAACCCTTGTAATCCAGGAATAACACAGCCGCCATCAAACGGCGAGGAAAAGGATTGGATATCAGCAAGAAAAATAGGCTATTTATTTAGTATTTCTTACTCCGTCTTTAAAGACAATTTAGAAGATTGCTAATTTCTAGTCAATAAACAGCTTAAAAGAGCCCGAAGATGTATGAACAAAGCAGTATAATCGCACCGTCTCTGCATTATGGAGCAGCGAGTACAGAGCGGTGCGCGGCGACCTCTGTCCTGCTTGGATCCCACTCAGGCAGACAAATTAAAGGGCGGAGGAGCGGACGGACGCAGCTCCACCATAATTATAAGGACCTTGTATCTCAGGCATTCGGCGAGGCTCCATTGCTTTGGAAGAATGTGTAATTTTTCCTGTGCATGGTAACATTACACCGCTGCTCCAGCCAACCACCGCTGTAATAAGGGGAGCGACTGGTAGCAGAGGAGGCTGACTGCAATAAGTAGCTGCCTTTGTATGGGTATGGGGGGAACAAGAAGGTATACCAGCACACAGGCTTGAGGGGCTCATTAACCTCCCTAGCGGTCTGATTATGTCCATATTTCTGTGCTCAAAGCGGTACATTTTTTTGCATGGAAATATGAATTTTTTTTATTGTAGGCCTGTAATTCTTAGGAATAACTCACTGAAATCTGTCCGAACAAGAGTCTAGTAAACATCCCGGGTAGGATAAAATTTGAAACACAAAATCATAAATTATAATATAATAAATAATCATAAAAAATAATAATATAATAATAAATTTAATTCAATAATATAATCAAACCAAAAACACTGAAATTTGAAATAGAGCGCCAAGTTCGCACATCGCTGAGCAAAGTCGCAAAATCGTTTTCAGTGTCTGATGACGAATTTCCCCCACGAATCATTAAGATGACACTCCTGGCAACAATAAATTCCTGCTTTTCAGCCTTGATCTGAGTAACCCAGCGGCATCTTTGGGAAGATTCAAATCTCTTACCAAATCATTCATCTCCTCCTGAGAAAACAATTTTGCTCTTGTATCATCTTCAAAGTCAGAACTTGATTCGTCATCTGGTTCAGGTATGACTTCACCTTCATCGGAGCTAGGTATCTCTTCCAAGGTAGCAGGGGGCTTGGGTACTGGTATATCTGTGCCATGGGGGATGGGACGAATTGCTGAGTGAAGATTGGGGTATTATTATTATTATTATTATTATACAGTATTTATAAAGCGCCAATAGTTTGCTCAGAGCTGTACATTACAAAGGGGGACAGAACTTGTGACAGAACAATACCAATACAATCCAAAACATGAGGTGATCGAGGGACCTGCTCTTTCGAGCTTACAATCTAGGAGGGAGGGGATGGTGGTACAGGAGGAGATAGCTGTGGGGGATGGAGTGGTAGGAAGAGTGGAGGAGGTCGGCAAGTTAGCAGGGGGTGGGGTAGGCTTCCCTGAAGAGATGGGTTTTCAGGGTGCGCCTAAAGGAGAGGAGAGTAGGTGATAATCTGATGGGTTGGGGCAGGGAGTTCCAGAGGATGGGTGACACCATGGAGAAGTCCTGGAGGCGGGCATGGGAGGAGGAGACCAGGGAACTAGAGAGAAGGAGGTCTTGTGAGGAGAGGAGTGTGCGTGCTGGGCGGTACTTGGATATTAGGTCAGTGATGTAGTTCGGGGCAGTATGGTGGACAGCTTTGTACGTCAGTGTTAGGATTTTGAATTTGATCCGTTGCACACTCGGAAGCCAGTGGAGGGATTGGCAGAGGGGGGTGGCGGAGATGGAGCGGTTTGAAAGGTGAATGAGTCTGGCAGCTGTATTCAGGATCGACTGAAGCGAGGATAGCCAGCGGTGAGGCAGGCCAGTGAGGAGGGAGTTGCAGTAGTCGAGTCGCGATATGATGAGGGAGTGGATGAGCTGTTTAGTGGTTTCTGGGGTTAGGAACGTGCGGATTTTGGCGATGTTGCGGAGGTGGAGTCTGCACGAGTTTGTTAAAGATTGGACTTGGGGCTGGAAGGATAGGTTGGAGCCCAGAATGACACCAAGTACTCTGGCCTGCGGGGCGGGTTTGATGGTGGTGTTGTTCGATGTGATAGAGAAGTCAATGGGGGGTGATGTCCGGGCTGGGGGGAAGACAAGAAACTCGGTTTTGGAGAGGTTCAGTTTAAGGAAGTGGAGCGACATCCAGTCTGATATGTCGCTCAGTAGGTGTGTGATTCGGGCGGAGACCGAGGGGGTGAGGTGGGGGGTTGAGAGATAGATTTGTGTGTCGTCGGCATAGAGGTGGTAGTTGAAGCCGTAAGAGTGTATGAGTTGGCCAAGGGAGGAGGTGTAGATGGGTATGACATGGAATGCTTCCATTTGGAATTAAACCCTTTCACATCGCATGAACAAAAGTAACAGTCGTCACTATGGTTCTTTTGCTCTCGCCATACCATAGGAATCCCATAACGGAGAGATTTTTTCTTACCCTTGAACCAGTTTTGGAGGTCCTCAACACACCGTTTGCACACTTTATGAGGCGCCCAAACTTTTTCTTGATCTCCAATTTTTAGTCCAAAGTATGCAAAGTATACTTTTTTCACAAAGTCTGTAATATTCTGCTGTTGCTTCAACACTGTATATTCACCATAGATGAAACAGAAACTGTCTGGCGAATTAATACACTTTCGCAGAGCCATAACATAACGGTTGAAGAATGACGAGCTAACATGAACTGCGATGAAAAAGTGTGAACAGCCTAGAACCAAGAACCTGATGATGATTGGTGCACAAGTGTGGACTGCAGGAGAGAGCAGCTCTGTGTCTTTACACGAGACATCACAGTGCTGGCCATGCCCCCCTGCACTGACCGGAGCTGCTGCTATCTGCCCTGTGTCTCCATCCCACTGGATTCTTCAGGAAAGATTACCATGGTTTCCTATGGAACATGTTCACATCTATGTTTTTTTGAGCTGCTGAATTTTTTGAAAAGGTCAGGGACTTTTTTAAAAACAAAAAGCAGTGTTTTTGCTATAATAGAGTTCAATGGAAAAGATGCTGAAATGCATGGTAGTGCATTTTTGCTGCGTTTTCCATTTTGCATTTTTATTCTGCCCAGCAACAAAAAAAAATCCACTTTAACAAGAAAAAAAGAGCTGAACAAAATGCAAACGCAGTAAAAACGCGTGTACAAAAACGCAAAACAAACTGCAAAGAGCACAGGTGTGAACGGAGCCTAATACATCATTAAGTGCTAGTTCTCACCAGAACGTGGTGCGGAAAACCTGCGTTTCGTGCATGATTCCTGTAACGCATTCAAAATGCACTGCACATGCAGTGGTTATCAGTATTAAAGTGTTACTAAACCCCCAGACCCTGCATTCACTGTATCCGGTCTCCCTGGACCCTGCAGTCACTATATCTGGTCTCCCCGGACCCTGCATTCACTATATCCAGTCTCCTTGGACCCTGCATTCACTATATCTGGTCTCCCCAGACCTGCATTCACTATATCTGGTCTCCCAGGACCCTGCATTCACTATATTTGGTCTCCCGGACCTGCATTCACTATATCTGGTCTCCCAGGAACCTGCATTCACTATATCTGGTCTCCCCGGATCCTGCATTCACTATATCTGGTCTCCCCGGACCCTGCATTCACTATATCTGATCTCCCCAGACCCTGCATTCACTATATCTGGTCTCCCAGGACCCTGCATTCACTATATCCGGTCTCCCCGGACCCTGCATTCACTATATCTGGTCTCCCAGGACCCTGCATTCACTATATCTGCTCTCCCCGGACCCTGCATTCACTATATCTGGTCTCCCACAGTACACTCAACATAGAAATGCAATTATTTTAGTAAATATAAACTGCTAAATACCTTTTCTTATCAGCAGTTAGAACAGTCTTGTGACTTCTATCAGTGTTCAGCACAGCACTGGTTAAAGCTTGATATGACACAAAAAAGTGGAGAAACAAAAAACCAAATCTGACACATTCCACACAAAACCCCAAAAATGGACTAGGCAAAATTATTGGCACCCTCAGTTTAATATTTGGTAGCTTACCCCTTGGAGAAAAGTATTATTATTATTATACAGGATTTATATTATTATTATTATAGAGGATTTCTATTATTATTATTATAGAGGATTTATATTATTATTATTATTATACAGGATTTATATAGCGCCAACAGTTTGCTCAGCGCTTTACAATATAACGGGAGAAAATACAGCAACAATACAGTTCAATACAAGATAACAAAAAATAACTGAAATCAATTGTTTCCTGTAATCATCATTGAATTTCTTCCACCTCTCTACTGGAATTTTGGAGCGCTCTTCTTTCACCAACTGCTCCAGGTCTCTCAGATTGGAAGGGTTCCTTTTCCCAACTGCTGTTTTGAAATGTCTCCACAGGTGCTCTATGGGATTGAGATCTGGACTCATTGCTGGCCAGTTCAGTCCTCTCCAGCGCTTTGTCGGAAACCATTTCTGGGGGCTTCTTGACATGTGCTTTGGGTCATTGTCCTGCTGTAAGACCCATGATCTCTGACAGAGACCCAACTTTCTGACACTGGGCCCTACATTGCACCCCAGAATTCTTTGGTAGTCTTCAGATTTCATAATGTCATGCACACGGTCAAAACATCTGGTGCCTGAAGCAGCAAAGCAACCCCAAAACATCAGTGACCCCCCTCCACCACGTGTGACTGTAGAGATTCTATTCTTTTTTTAAAGGCCTCATTTCTTTTTCTGAAAACAGTAGAATGATGGGATTTATCAAAAAGCTGTCATTTTGTTTTGTCTGTCCACAGCACATTCTCCCAAAAGGATTTTGGCTTCCTCAGGTAAGTTTTGGAAAACTCCAATCTGGCTTTTTATGTTTCTGTGTCAGCAGTGGGATCCTCCTGGGTCTCCTACCATAGCATCCCTTCTCATTCAGATGACGACGTATAGTGCGAGCTGACACGGGTGTACCCTGTGCCTGAAGGTCAGCTTGAATTTGTCTGGAAGTTGATCGAGGTCCCTTATCTACCATTCGAACAATCCTTCATTGCAGCCTTAGATCAATTTTTCTATTTCGTCCACATCCAGGGAGATTAGCTACAGTGCCATGGGCTGGAAACTTCTTGACAATGTTGCACACAGTGGACACAGGAACATTAAGATCTGTTAATTGATACAGGTGAGTTAAATTACAAATTACAGGAGCATCACAAACTTGGAATGCAATTATTTCTTACAATTTTGAGAAGGTGCCAATAATTTTGTCCGATCCATTTTTGGGGTTTTGCGTGAAATGTGTCAGATTTGGCTTTTTGTTTCTACACTTTTTTGTGTCATACCAAGACAAGCAAAAGAATAGCTGAAACATCTGTATTTGCAAAAATTTTCTGGATGAAGTGGTGCATTATCTGAGAGAAATGCAGGGGTGCCAATATTTTGGGCCATGACTGTATATTTTTCTATCATTAAATTGTTGCAATTACCAACATTTGTCATATGGTGGCTGAAACACTCTTCTGAGGAACGCACATCTGTGCACTTGTGAAGTTTGAACAGCACACGTTGGGGTTGATTTGCTAAAGGCGAATAGACTGTGCACTTTGCAAAAGCAGTTGCTCCAGAGCTTAGTAAATAAGGAGAAGGTCAGCTGAATTCCACCATCCAATCATGTATGAGCAAAAATCCTTTTTTTTTTAATTTTCCTTTCACGTGATTGGGTATTCTTTGCAAAGGGAAGCTTTACTTTGTTTACTAACCTCTTGAGCCACTGCACTTGCAGAGTGCACAGTCTATTTGCCTTTAGTAAATCAATGTTAAGGAAATGGAGTTACCCCATGGACAAAACTAATTAGATATAATGTATCTTCCTACAGATATGTAATATGGGTACACTCATCCACGGGCTTAAATGTCAGCCTCTCATGGATAAGCCCCATACAGGGGCAAACTGACCATTTGGGAACTCGGGCACTGCCTGAGGGCCCTGGGTCAGTAGGGGGCCCCATGAGATGCCCCTGGAACCTTTTCATAGGCTTTTTTGAGTGTGGTTTGATAGTGGGCGAGGACACAGGGGCCCCATGAGTTGTCAGTCCACCCCTGGCCCCATACATCACCATATCCAGTCAAAAATATCTCACTGTCTTGAGTAATGCAATTGATGCACTGTAAAACACAGTACAGACCTTTCCAAAAAAGGGGGGAGAAGAGTGAATACCATGTGCATTCAAAAAGTGCTCCAGAAGAATAGACTCAAAGAAAAAAGAAACTCTACATGTTTAGCTCCAGAAAACAGAGCGTTGTCAGGAGTATAAAGAATTAAAATAGGTCACATAGTGGTTGGAAGTTGTGCTCAGCTGCGCATGGTGGCAAAAGCCAAAGAGAACAATTGTTTTTTCAGCATCCTTGGGTTGATCGATGCAACTCGGTGCACTTGGTGTTTATGAGCTCTTGTCGCTCCAGGCTTTGTGGAAAGCTATTTTTCCTTCCAGCAATGGAAATCAAGGATGCCAGTGACTATGATTTTTGTACATTTTTGGTCTGGAGTTCTCTATAAAATAATAGACCCCCCTAACAACATTAGTAAATTGGGGAAAGAGCACGTTCCTTTCCCCTTCACAGCCCAGCACACTGATGTTACACATGGGTACCAAGCAATAAGCACACATTTAAGTGCATTCCAAAATGAAAGATATTTGGACCCTCCCGGGGGACGGAGAGATGGATGAGATTGATCTAATTTTAGGGTTTGCGGCGTGTGCTTACCCGGCGTGGAAGATGCCACATCAGTCACAGGAATCATCCATCACCGAAAACGTGACAAGAGTCTGGAGGAAGAGAAAGCAGAAGTGAACCTAATAAAATAGGGACGTACGAGGCTCCATCTGTGAACCCAATTTTATTATATCTGAGTAAAGGGAAACTCCACTGAACTAAAAAATCCATACCGGCCCTCCTTATGAACAGTGAACGTAGACAATACCTATATAACATTTAGGCCCATTCACTCCGCAACGCACTAAAAAAACCTCCTGCAGTCAATTGTGTTTTGGCGAGTTTCAGGGCCGGGTCTCAGTAGGAATCTCACAGGAACGTGTTGTACATTCCTGCACGATTCACATGCAGTTCTGTGTGGTGCAAAAAAGGAGCGCAGTGAAACGCACTGCAACAGGATCGCATGGTACTTTTGTGCGTGCACACACACTGCATTTGCGACCTGCATTTCGGGTGTCCTTATTTCTGACACCCGCTGCAGATCGCAATAGCACTGCATTTTGAATGCAGTGTGAAAAACAAGCATGGAATGCAGGTTTCCCACACTGTGTTGTGAGCGGGCCTTTAATGGGGTTTTTTAGTTCAGTCATGTGCATTTTTAGCATGCTTATGGACATTTTTCTGCATGTTTTAGGCATACCTACATGGAAGAAAATTATACTTTAAATATATTTTAAAAATATTCTTCCCAAATATATTGTCATATATTTGAAATACTACAATTTTGGCCGTATTCAATATATTTCAATATATGTATATATATACTGTATTTTGAAATGCATTTTTTTTTATAAAAACAAAATATATGACAAATATTTTAAAAAATATATTCTTCAGATTTTTTTAACATAAGTCATTTTAACATATATTTTTACATATATTTGTAAATGCATTCCAAAAATGTAGATTAAATGTATTTTTAAAAACATTTTTCATATATTTTGTAATATATAAAAAACGCAATTTAACATACAGTATATATATATATATATATATATATGTGGGTATTTCCTCTGAAACGCATTGCCATGCATTTTAAATGCAATAGCATGCAATTATGTATGTTCCTGCAAACATGTTGGATGATATCACACATCTCTGGAACACAGATGTGTGAACATCAGATTCCTAGCAAAAGTTCCTGTGTAAAAACGCAAGGACGGGCTGCATATTAATTGCGTTTCTTCATGCATTTTCACACATAACCATACACTTGTGTTGGGTTGTAACCCATGTAAAATTTTATCCAATTCAGATTTTTTCTTTTTTTTTTTTTTACTGATCTATATACAGTGCAAGTTTACACACCTTGTATGTACAGGTCCATTGAAAACAATGGTCTACCCCCACCTCACCCCTTCGGTCTCCGCCCGAATCCTACCTACTGAGCGACATATCAGACTGGATGTCGCTCCACTTCCTTAAACTGAACCTCTCCAAAACTGAGCTCCTAGTCTTCCCCCCAGCCCACACACCACCCCCCACTGACTTCTCCATCACATCCAACAATGCCACTATCAGGCCCGCCCCGCAGGCCAGAGTACTTGGTGTCATTGTGGACTCCAATCTATCCTTCCAGCCCCAAGTCCAATCTTTAACAAGCTTGTGCAGACTCCACCTCCGCAAAATCGCCAAAATCCGCACGTTCCTAACCCCAGAAACCACTAAACAGCTCATCCACTCCCTCATCATATCACGACTCGACTACTGCAACTCCCTCCTCACTGGCCTGCCTCGCCACAGGCTATCCCCGTTTCAGTCGATCCTGATTATGGCGGCCAGACTCATTCACCTTACCAACCGCTCCGTTTCCGCCTCCCCCCTCTGTCAATCCCTCCACTGGCTTCCGATTGCACAACAGATCAAATTCAAAATCCTAACACTGACGTACAAAGCCGTCCACCATACTGCCCCGAACTACATCACTGACCTAATATCCAAGTACCGCCCAACACGCACTCTCCGCTCCTCACAAGACCTCCTTCTCTCTAGTTCCCTGGTCTCCTCCTCCCATGCCCGCCTCCAGGACTTCTCCAGGGTGTCACCCATCCTCTGGAACTCCCTGCCCCAACCCATCAGATTATCACCTACTCTGCTCTCCTTTAGGCGCACCCTGAAAACCCATCTCTTCAGGGAAGCCTACCCCACCCCCTGCTAATTCGACGACCACTCTTCCTACCACTCCATCCCCCACAGCTATCTCCTCCTGTACCACCATCCCCTCCCTCCTAGATTGTAAGCTCCAAGGAGCAGGGCCCTCGAACCCCTCGTGTATCGCATTGTATTGTTACTGTACTGTCACAAGTTCTGTCCCCCTTTGTAATGTACAGCGCTGAGCGAACTATTGGCGCTTTATAAATACTGTATAATAATAATTGTCATTGCAGTTACCTGCATTTATCCAATAGGAAAACCTGCACATAGCATGAATGGGTCCTTAGTTTGCTAGAGCATTGCATATCATAAATAATTTCTATTTTATTTTATTTAAATTTCTTTTTCTTTTATTGTTTTCAGCTTTGTGGCATCTCAGTGGTGCTGATCTCCTGCGGTCTCTTTTCAGCCAGAAACAGAAGAATGACAGCAGAAAGGAGACCAAGCCGTCTGTAGAGTCTGACCCATTTTTTTATTCATTTATTATTTACTGTACATATTTATTTATTTTTCCTTTTTTTTTGTCTGAGTATAGATCTATGTTTGTCCCAAGCATGTTTGAATCTACACACTGTTAATGGACTCTCTTCTTCTGCTGAAAGTCTATTCCAAGCATCAACTACTCTTTTGGTAAAATAATACAAACACCCCAGCAATGCATGGGGTTCCCGGTAGCGGGTTCCCTGATGGTGACAGCAGTGGACCACTACCTGTGTAATGCATGTTGAAAGATCCCCTTGTAGTCTCCACTGGAAGCTGGAATGACAGGGTGACCACACAGGAGCAATTGGCAAGCATTTGACTTCATATTTTATTTTTTCGAAGTCACTGAGCCAGAAAAAGAATGACTTATTGAGTTACTGCTCAAATATGGGTAACACTGGCTTCCCATTGCCCAACGAATAAAATTAAAAACATTAACAATCACATATAAAGCCATTTATAACTCTTCCCCAAATTACATCACCAATCTTGTCTCCAAATATCACCCAAACCGTCCTCTCCGCTCCTCCCACCACCTCCTGCTCTCTAGCTCCCTTGCCTCCTCCTCCCATGCTCATCTCCAGGACTTCTCCAGAGCCTCCCCCATCCTCTGGAACTCTCTACCCCAATCTATCAGACTATCGCCTACTCTGCTCACTTTTAGGTGATCTCTGAAAACCTATCTCTTCAGGGAAGCCTATCCTGCCCTCAGCTAATAATGGAATCTTCTACTCTTCCTACCAGTCCATGCCCCACAGTTATTACCTTTTGTACCACCAGCCCCTCCCTCCTAGATTGTAAGCTCCAAAGAGCAGGGCCCTCCTAACCCTCTTGTATTGAACTGTATTGTTGCTCCCGTTATACTGTAAAGTGCTGAGCTGTTGGCGCTATATAAATCCTGTATAATAATAATAATAATAACAATGTGATCTTGGAACATCACTTGGGTCACAGCATCATCAGGACTGAGGGCCATGATGGGGAACTGTCCTGAAACTGACCTGTCATCAGCCTATGGCAGGCTTCTGTACAGTGGAGCTCAGACAGGGGAGGAAGAAGCAGCACAAAGAGCCCATTAGTTGTCCTGCAGTACAAGGATAATGCCGATATGGGGAAATTCTATGATATTATATAGTATAGTTTACTATCATAGACAGTTTTTAGGTATATAATATGTTTATATTATACAATCAGAATAATAATTCCAATTATTGTTATATGATATTTAATAAATATATATATATTTTAATTTGGCTAAACAACACTATATGAGACTTTACTAAACGTTATCTACTTTGCTGGCCAAAGGATGTTTTTGACATCCTCATCAACTTGATGGGTCACATGTAGTCCTGTTCCAAGACCTGGGCGTCTCATGTTCTCTTGAGGTTTTCGGAGTAAGGCCGTGCCTCTTATCTTATCACTCCCAGCCCTTCTTACCATTGTTCATGGTCATTGTAAAAAAAATCCAGTCGAATGCACTGTCATTTCACAAACCACAACAAATGCCGATAAAGATTACTGATAACACGGCCTACTGAAAAGGCCCCAAGACAGAGGCCCTCTCCAATCACCAAACCTTCCCGGTAAAGCTCACATTCCATCTCAAGCCTCTGAAAGACATAATAAATCTCATTTAAGGAGAAATATGAAAGAATGGCATTCCTATAGCATATTGGTGTATAACCATTATGGTAAACCTATGCTCTTTAGAGGTTGTCATTCAGTTTTAGCATGGGAACTCATGTTAAAAGGATAAGAGTGAAATGGGGAGGAGAGAAAGGGTCCAGATCCCTTTTATCTCTGGCACAAAGGACCTCACAAACACTGGTCATTACTGAGGATTAGGTCTTTCAGTCTGAGGGGACTTAAAAGCGAGGGTCAGGCCTCCTACCAAGGTGCCATTGTGACCGGCATCCTCTTCCTAACCATTCAAGGGGCATCTCTTCCTTTGGGGACTGAATTCTGATCTATCGGAGGAATGCCGGATTTTGGTAAATCTTTGGTCATTTCTAAGGGTGAAACAACAAGCTTTCGAATGACAGAACTTGAAAGGGTTTCATGACAAGGCATGGAAGGAGGACATTGAGGAAAATAAAGGAGGACCTGAACTTCCTGGGTTAGTCTTAAAATAATTTAAAAAAATCCTAATTTGCTTTAATTAATATAATTATTATTATTATTAATAATACTAGGAATGTGGAAGGGTATTTTTCATTTGGGATCCCCATCAAAAGAGTAGAATGCATATCACAGAGCAACCAATAAAAATTTGGCAGGTTTCTTTGTATTTTAAGCTGCAGAAAGCTAAAATCTGATTGGCTGCCTATCATTTATCTATCTATCCTTCTATCTATCCCTCTATCTATCCATCCCTCTATCTATCTATCTATCTATCTATCTATCTATCTATCTATCTATCCCTCTATCTATCTATCCCTCCATCTATCTATCTATCCATCTATCTATCTATCTATCCATCTATCCCTCCGTCCGTCTGTCCGTCTGTCTATCTATCTATCCATCTATCCCTCTGTCTATCCATCTATCTATCCCTCCGTCTGTCCATCCATCCATCCATCCATCTATCTATCTATCTATCTATCTATCTATCTATCTATCTATCTATCTATCCTCTCTAAGCTGCTGAGATCTGCTTGGCTTTGTATTATATATCAGTATCTTGCATACTAAAGCATCACATAAATCTCACGTGTCCCTCATTTTCTTTTCTCAAATATTCCTCTTTTATCCCTGGTGTATTAATATGTACAGTTGTGTTCAAAATAATAGCAGTGTGTTGAAAAAAGTGAATAAAGCTCAAAATCCTTCTAATAGCTTTTGTTTCCATACACACAAATGCATTGGGAACACTACACATTCTATTCCAAATCAAAACATGAAGAAAAATATATCAAATTTGTGTTGTTCCTCTAAAAAAATTGAAGAAAAGTAAATATTAGACTGTTCAAAAAAATAGCAGTGTTTGTATTCTTCTTTACAAACTCAAACATTCACTATATAAACTAAAAAATGTTTGAAGATTTTGCTTTCCTTTGGATCACTTAATGAATATTTGGTTGTAGTCGCACTGTTTCTGAGAACTGCTGTACATCTGTGTTGCATGGAGTCACCCAACTTCTGGCCCCTGTGATCAGGTATTCCAGCCCAGGATGATTGGACTACATGCCACAGTTCTTCTCTATTTCTTGGTTTTGCCTCAGAAACTGCATTTTTGATGTCACCCCAAGTTTTCTATTGGATTAAGATCCGTCGATTGGGCTGGCCACTCCATAACGTCAATCTTGTTGGTCTGGAACCAAGATGTTGCACGTTTACTGGTGTGTTTGGGGTCGTTGTCTTGTTGGAACACCCATTTCAAGGGCATTTCCTCTTCAGCATAAGGCAGCATGACCTCTTCAAGTATTCTGATGTATTCAAACTGATCCATGATCCCTGGTATGCGATAAATAGGCCCAACACCGTAGTATGAGAAACATCCCCATATCATGATGCTTGCACCACCATGCTTCACTGTCTTCACAGTGTACTGTGGCTTGAATTCAGTGTTTGGGGGTCGTCTGACAAACTGTCTCCGCCCACTAGACCCAAAAAGAACAATCTTACTTTCATCAGTCCACAAAATGTTGCGCCATTTCTCTTTAGGCCAGTCAATGTGCTCTTTGGCAAATTGTAACCTCTTCAGCACGTCTTTTTTCCAACAGTGGGACTTTGCGGGGGCTTCTTGCAGATAGCTTGGCTTCACATAGGCGTCTTCTAATTGTAACAGTCCTCACAGGGAACGTCACACCTTCTTTGATCTTCCTGGAGCTGATTGTTGGCTGAGTCCGCGCCATTTTGGCTATTCTTCTATCCATTCGAATGGTAGTTTTTCGCTTTCTTCCACGTCTTTCAGGTTTTGGTTGCCATTTTAAAGCATTTGCGATCATTTTAGCTGAGCAGCCTATCATTTTCTGCACTTCTTTATATGTTTTCCCCTCTCCAATCAACTTTTTAATCAAGGTACGCTGTTCTTCTGAACAATGTCTGGAACGACCCATTTTCCTCAGAATTTCAGAGAGAAATGCACTGTAACCAGCATGTACAACATTTGCTGCCTTCCTTCCTTAAATAAGGGCAATAATTGCCACCTGTTTTTCAAAGAATGAATGGCCTCACTAATAGAACTCCACACTGCTATTATTTTGAACATGCCCCTTTCAATTAGTGATTCAATGACACAGAATCAGCAGCATGCATGTCATGACTGTTGGGTCTGTTGGATTTCTATTACTCTACTACACCTGCTAGGAAATTATTTGCCATGTAGAAATATCATTTCTACCAAAAACAGTGATTGATCAGGTTAGTGATGTCTGACTGCTATTATTTTGAACACAACTATATAAATAAATGTGGATGTGCTATTAAAAGGTGAACTCGAGGACTCCAGGAAAATACCAAAGACACAAATTAATACAGCTCTGTATTCATTAATTTCATATATTATTTCAATATATTTTATATAACATATAAAAAAAAATAAATATACAGAGAGTATATATATAAAAATATAATTTATTAAAAAAACAACTTTTATATATATATATATATATATATATATATATATATACATACTTTATATACAGCGGGTAAAATAAGTACACATCACCATTGTCTCGCTGAAATGTCCGACCTCATTTCATCTTCATCATTCTGGTAGATGGCAGCAGATTTTTATCTTGGTACATTTTTCCATTTATCCTTTAATGAAATGAAGTTTGCCAGTACCGTATGCTGAAAATCAGCCTCACACCATGATGTTCCCACCTCCATGCTTCACTGTTGGGATGGTGTTTTTGGGGTGATGTGCAGTGCCATTTGACCTCCAAACATGGTGTGTATTATGGCATCTAAAGAGTTCAATTTTGGTCTCATCTGACCAGACTATATTCTCCCAGTATTTCACAGGCTTCTCTAAATGTTGTGCAGCAAACTTTAAATGAGCTTCAACATGTTTTTTCTTCAGCAATGGAGTCATGCATGATGAGAGTGCATGCAGGCCATGGCGGTTGAGTGCATTACTTCTTGTTTTCTTTGAAGCAACTGTACCTGCTAATTCTAGGTCTTTCTGAAGCTCTCCACAAGTGATCTTGGGCTCTTGGACAACTCTTCTGATAATTCTTTTCATTCCTCTGTCAGAAATCTTGCGAGAAGCACCTGGTCGTGGCTGGTTTATGGTGAAATGATGTTCTTTCCATTTCCACATTATGGCCCCAACAGTGCTCACTGGAACATTCAGACAGTTAGAATTCCTTCTGTAACCAATGCCATCAGTATGTTTTGCAACAATAAGGTTGCGAAGGTCTTGAGAGCCCTTTGCCTTTACCTATCATGAGATGTTTCTTGTGTGATGCCTTGGTAATGAGACACCTTTTTTTCAGGCAGGATTGCTTTCTAATTACTGATATAGTTCAGCTGGTGTCTTTCCATGCCTTTTTTCACCTCCATTTCTTCATGTGTTCAATACCTTTTCCTTGTGTCATTCCATTTTATTATACATAACATAATGTCTGAACTTATTTGTTTTGGTTTCTTTGTATGCATGGTAGGGATGCACCGATACCAGTTGTTTTATATGAGTATATGAAATATTATTATTATTATTATTATACAGTATTTATAAAGCGCCGATAGTTGGCTCAGAACTGTACATTACAAAGGGGGACAGAACATGTGACAGGACAATACCAATACAATGCAAAACATGAGGGGATTGAGGGCCCTGCTCTTTCGAGCTTACAATCTAGGAGGGAGGGGATGGTGGTACAGGAGGAGATAGCTGTGGGGGATGGAGTGGTAGGAAGAGTGGAGGAGGTAGGCAAGTTAGCAGGGGGTAGGGTAGGCTTCCCTGAAGAGATGGGTTTTCAGGGTGCGCCTAAAGGAGAGGAGAGTAGGTGATAATCTGATGGGTTGGGGCAGGGAGTTCCAGAGGATGGGTGACACCCTGGAGAAGTCCTGGAGGGGGGCATGGGAGGAGGAGACCAGGGAACTAGAGAGAAGGAGGTCTTGTGAGGAGCGGAGTGTGCGTGCTTGGCGGTACTTGGATATTAGGTCAGTGATGTAGTTCGGGGCAGTATGGTGGACAGCTTTGTACGTCAGTGTTAGGATTTTGAATTTGATCCGTTGCGCAATCGGAAGCCAGTGGAGGGATTGGCAAAGGGGGGTGGCGGAGACGGAGCGGTTGGAAAGGTGAATGAGTCTGGCTGCCGTATTCAGGATCGACTGAAGCGGGGATAGCCTGTGGCGAGGCAGGCCAGTGAGGAGGGAGTTGCAGTAGTCGAGTCGTGATATGATGAGGGAGTGGATGAGCTGTTTAGTGGTTTCTGGGGTTAGGAACGTGCGGATTTTGGCGATGTTGCGGAGGTGGAGTCTGCACGAGTTTGTTAAAGATTAGACTTGGGGCTGGAAGGATAGGTTGGAGTCCAGAATGACACCCAGTACTCTGGCCTGCGGGGCGGGTTTGATAGTGGCGTTGTTGGACATGATGGAGAAGTGAGTGGGGGGTGGTGTCCGGGCTGGGGGAAGGACAAGAAACTTGGTCTTGGAGAGGTTCAGTTTAACGAAGTGGAGCGACATCCAGTCAGATATGTCGATCAGTAGGTGTGTGATTCAGGCGGAGACCGAGGGAGTGAGGTGGGGGGTTGAGAGATAGATTTGTGTGTCGTCGGCATAGAGGTGGTAGTTGAAGCCGTGAGAGTGTATGAGTTGGCCAAGGGAGGAGGTGTAGATGGAGAAGAGAAGGGGCCTGAGGACGGAGCCTTGAGGGACCCCAACAGAGAGGGGGAGTGAGGGGGAGGTGGTAGCATTATAGGTAACGCTGAAAGAGCGTTGTGAGTACCGATACTTTCGGTCAAGTACTCGCCGATAATAAGCAGGGGCGGACTGACCATTCCGGCACTCAGGCACTGCCCCGAGAGCCCAGGGTCAGTAGGGGGCCCCATGAGATGCCCCTGGTACCTTTCATAGGCTTTTTTGGGTGTGATTTGAGTGTGGGCAAGGACACAGGGGCCAAATGATCCCCTATGGCCCGGGGCCGAGTACCGATACTTTGAAGTGCGATTTGCGTTAATGGACGCACATTACACCGCAAAGTATAGCACGTGACTTGAACAGGAATGCCCGAGTTCACACAGGAGCAGTGCGGGAAACCTCCTGTGCAGGCATTCCATGCTGAGTGTCAGTAGTAGGAGAGGAGAGAAAGTGGCAGGGATTTGAAAAACTCCACTGCTTTCTTTCCTCTACTTGCAGCGATTACAGTTTGGGCTAGATGGCTTCTGGTTGGTCAGCATGGGTTGTTACCGACATGTGGTGAAATTTTCATGTCAATAGCACCTTTAGAAATATATTTAATGGTTTAATACTCATTTTATTTATATATATATATATATATATATTGTTTGGAACATCATAATATATTAGATATACATATTTTTTAATACCATGCAAGTTCATAGGCTGCGGGAAGGACAAGACCTGCAAATATTACCTAACTGCAGCAGGGAAAAAATCTCCTGATCAGGGCTGTGCAGTGTGACAGAGCTGTACAAAACTCAGAACTGGATGGACAGAAATACAAATCCTTGAGCACGTAGAACAGTAACTCATCTATGAATTTCATCTGAAAAAGGAAAGATGGCGGCCGCTCTGATCTGTCTGACACTAACACACAGGAAAAGGTGCCCATAGGCTACACAATATACAAACAGCACAAAAGGGGCTCCCAGCACTTTTTCAAGCTAGAAAGCTTTCAAGCTAATACAGATGTATTTCTTTGTGTATTTAGCTGTTTGCGTGGAATTTGGCTTTGGCCCCGCCTTCTGCATTTTAAACATGAATATAAAGGAAAGTAGCGGTGAGAGGACACCAGTGGGTGTGATATAAAAAGGTCAACTTGGCCAAAGGCCATCTAAAGCCTACAGGTAGTCATAATCCCCATTATTCTCATTATGTTTCTCATGGCTCCTCTTCCCCACACAGCTCCTAATCTGTAATAAAGCAGAAGATTAAAGGGTCAGGGGTGTAACAGGAATCCCGCGCAGCCTTCCTCTTCTCCAGGCCTTTTATATTAAATCATGTATTTGTGGGAACTGCAGACCCCTTCGTGGCAAAGGCCAGGTACTGGCAACACGTGCAGAGCCTCCATCCTTCCTGACTATGGCGGGGTCTGGGTGACAGGCTGGAGCAGCTGCTTTTACACATCTAACAAGTGAGAAAATTGAATTTTCATCCCTGCCAGACGCACTGGAGGTCAGAGGGTGACAAACACAGCTCAGATCTCTGCCAGCCTATAGAATAACAATCCTGGCAGGGAAGAAATGATGGCAAAGATATTGCTATTGTCAGAAGAGCGATCACTCACTGTCTGTGCGGCGTCCTAATGCAATTTCAAGTCGTGTTTGACTCTTGTATGGAAATTATTCCCAGTCTTGCCTGCGGTCAGAACTAGAGTGTTCTATGGTGCTTGTCTATGCCTTCCGAAGAAGAAATGAGGAACAACTATTTTTTTGCCAACATGCATACAACTATATTATCTTAGATATCAATGGTTTTCAAGGCTGGGGTATGGTGATTGATTTACATGTAATCAAAGGTAAGATAGACTTAGAAGAGACCATAAAACTTTGGAATTAAAGAACACATACATACTAGGGGGGGTACAACTGGGGGGGGGTCAATGGTGGAGAAGGATCTGGGGGTTCTGGTAGATCACAAGCTTAATAATGGCATGCAATGCCAAGCTGCGGCTTCTAAAGCGAGCAAAATCCTCTCTTGTATTAAAAGAGGTATAGACTCCAGAGAGAGAGATGTCATTTCCCCCGGTACAAATCATTAGTAAGACCTCATCTGGAATATGCAGTTCAGTTTTGGGCACCAATTCACAAAAAGAACATTGGGGAACTGGAGAAAGTACAGAGAAGGGCAACCAAACTGATAAGAGGCATGGAGGAGCTCAGCTGAGGAAAGATTAGAGGAACTGAATTTATTCTCTCTAGAGAAGAGGAAATTAAGGGGGGATATGATCTCCATGTATAAGGGGGGATATGATCGCCATGTATAATACAGAAGGGGGGATATGATCTCCATGTATAAGGGGGGATATGATCTCCATGTATAATACATAAGGGGGGATATGATCTCCAATCTGATCCAGTCCACTTTTAACAAGGGGGGATATGATCACCATGTATAATACATAAGGGGGGATATGATCACCATGTATAATACATAAGGGGGATATGATCTCCATGTATAATACATAAGGGGGGGATATGATCTCCATGTATAATACATAAGGGGGGATATGATCTCCATGTATAATACATAAGGGGGGATATGATCTCCATGTATAATACATAAGGGGGGGATATGATCTCCATGTATAATACATAAGGGGGGATATGATCTCCATGTATAATACATAAGGGGGGATATGATCACCATGTATAATACATAAGGGGGGATATGATCACCATGTATAATACATAAGGGGGGATATGATCTCCATGTATAATACATCAGTGGTTCATATAGTGAACTCGGTGTAGAGTTATTCACCCTGAGGTCATCACAGAGGACAAGGGGGCACTCTTTACGTCTGGAGGAAAATAAATTTAATCTCCAAACATGGAAAGGTTTCTTCACAGTGAGAGCTGTGAAAATGGGGAATAGACTCCCTCAACAGTTGGCTCTGGGGAGCTCAGTGGATTGCTTTAAAAAAAAAAAGTCCTGGATTCTTTCTTGGATACACAGAATATAACAGGATACTAATAAGTATAGGTAAAGTTGATCCAGGGAATATCCGATTGCCTCTCGGGGGATCAGGAAGGAAGTTTTTTCCCAGCAGGAGCAAATTGGATCATGCTTTGCTGGGTTTTTTTGCCTTCCTCTGGATCAACTGTGGGTGTAGGATTATAACTTTTTTCTTTTTTTTTTTTAATGGTTGAACTGAATGAACTTTTGTCTTTTTTCAGCCATACTATGTAACACACATTATGCGATATTTCCATGAAACGAAGAATCTACAAGCCACTGACTTGCTCACTAAATTTATGCGGGTCAAGGTCTTTTAATTTAATTTAACAATTGGTCTATGGACAGTAGTAAAATGCATTATGGCCTACAGATGGAGTTATGGTGCATAGGAAATACATACATCTCTGTAAGAAGAAATACAATGTAACAATTCTAGAGAAAACTAGAGGGAATTAGCAAATACATGTAACCACAAATCAATTCCTGCTTTTCACATGAAGGGTCTGATCAGGTCCACCTGTCAGTGTTTCAGGCAGACATGATTGGACGGTCCATTCACCCCTTTGGATCCGTGAGTGTAATAGGACTTGTGTTCATTTACACCCGCCTAACTCCAATCTGATCCGGTCCACTTTTAACAAAAAGAAGGGGATTCATCCCCCTTCAACTAGGCGTATCGGATCAAGGCCAGTCGGGTGTAAATGGGCAGTGGGGTCCTTTTACACCCAACCGCCCATAGGACAGAGCAGGCTCTGTCTGAGTTCACTCTGCAGAGTCTTGGCGGTCATGTCTCGAGGGTAGGAAGGTGTGTCTTACTTACTTCATGTTCCCCTCCTCATTGGGTGCCAAGTGTAGGTAACATAAGAGGCCTACCTCGGGGTGAGTTCTTCTGGGCTATGCTAGGCACCTTGGATGGGTACATAGGGTACCTGTATGGTGACGTACACATCAATGCCCCAGGACAAGGCGGAGGACACTTTCAGAGATAACTCAACCTTAAGGCAGACCTCCAACTTAGAGATCACCATACACCACGTACACTGAACAATGAAATGAACTCCAGTTACCTTTCTTGTTCCCCTGTCAATGCACACCTTGACTGTCACTTGTTGCAATTAGGAGGGACATGCTGAGCCTCTGCCCATTCCACCCGTCCAGCGTATCTCTGTTACCTCAATCCCAGTAACAGAACAGGGTCCCGCTTTGCACCTAGCCGGGACCATGTGCATGCACTTAATTACCTCCTCCTCTTCTGTACCTAGTGGCTGGGTCTAAGGCCTCTGCTGTGCTGATCTGATCCTATTGCTTTGGGAGACGAACTGCTTGGGGAGCGGATCCGAAGCAACCCTCCCTACTGCTAGAGGACACCCCACCCATCACAGTTCATGACAGGCTGCTCATGCTGGTTGCTAGACCCTTGGTAACCACTGGCTTGTACTCCACACAGAGCTGTCTTCATACCCCAATGTGCTTTACTGACTAAAACTGCAGACTATATGTGTTGTGCCCATTACTTGCATACATCCCTTTGCATAACTTTAGACCAGGCATGGCAAAGTTTACTGGAGAAAATTTAACATTAACATAACAGGCAACAGTATTTCCCTAACTTAAACCCTAACTATGGCAATTGGCTGCCCCAGCATACCTGCACAGGTAAAGTCCATTGTTAGCAAGTCCATAGTGGGCAGGTCTCCAGAGCTGGTGTCTTCAGGGCAGACTGCAGGTCTCAGCAGTCCCCCTACATCTCCAGGGCTTTCAGCACCCCAGGACACAGGAATCTGCAAAGGCTAAGGCCAAGGCTAAAAAGCCCCCAAATCTAGACCCCTGTCCCTTTAATAAGCCACAGAATCATGGGGTTTGACCCAAAAGGCCGTGCAGAAAAACCCAGGAACAGCAGCAAAAAAGCATTAACTCCATTCCCTCCATCTTGTCTTCCCCCCAGCCCGGACCCCACCCCCCATTGACTTCTCCATCACATCCAACAACGCCAATATCAAACCCGCCCCGCAGGCCAGAGTACTTGGTGTCATTCTGGACTCCAACCTATCCTTCCAGCCCCAAGTCCAATCTTTAACAAACTCGTGCAGACTCCACCTCCGCAACATCGCCAAAATCCGCACGTTCCTAACCCCAGAAACCACTAAACAGCTCATCCACTCCCTCATCCTATCACGACTCGACTACTGCAACTCCCTCCTCACTGGCCTGCCTCGTCGCTGGCTATCCCCGCTGCAGTCGATCCTGAATACGGCTGCCAGACTCATTCACCTTTCCAACCGCTCTGTTTCCACCACCCCCCTCTGCCAATCCCTCCACTGGCTTCCGATTGCACAACGGATCAAATTCAAAATCCTAACACTGACGTACAAAGCTGTCCACCATACTGCCCCGAACTACATCACTGACCTAATATCCAAGTACCACCCAGCACGCACACTCCGCTCCTCACAAGACCTCCTTCTCTCTAGTTCCCTGGTCTCCTCCTCCCATGCCCGCCTCCAGGACTTCTCCATGGTGTCACCCATCCTCTGGAACTCCCTGCCCCAACCCATCAGATTATCACCTACTCTGCTCTCCTTTAGGCGCACCCTGAAAACCCATCTCTTCAGGGAAGCCTACCCTACCCCCTGCTAACTTGACCGACCTCCTCCACTCTTCCTACCACTCCATCCCCCACAGCTATCTCCTCCTGTACCACCATCCCCTCCCTCCTAGATTGTAAGCTCGAAAGAGCAGGGCCCTCAATCCCCTCATGTTTTGCATTGTATTGGTATTGTTCTGTCACATGTTCTGTCCCCCTTTGTAATGTACAGCGCTGAGCGAACTATTGGCGCTTTATAAATACTGTATAATAATAATAATAATAATAATCCCTCCCAACCGGGGCAGCAAACTAGCTAATTAACAGTAGACAACCTGCTAATACACGGAGCTGTCATCCCCCCGATCTGCTCTGATCAGCAGGGAATCAGCAGATGGGTCTTCTGATCAAACCAGAGTCTGCCCCGTGTGAAAGGGGCCTTCTTCTCTCACCTTGTGGCTTCCTACAAAGTTACAGTGTTGTAGTTTAATCACTTAGAGTGATTGCAGTTTATAAGGGAGAAGGGACTGAGAAAATGTGTCCTCCTGACAGGCAATTACTCATGTAGACTTGTAAAGATACTGAGATCCACTTTAATATTCATCGGGACCCAAAGAACATTCGATGGGGCTTGTCACTTGGAAACAGCAGAGCGCTGAGAAGAAAGTCACGACACGGCCAGGCCAGGTACAAGGAAACGTCTCTTCCTTGTGGGCGCCGCGCCAAGCTGGGTCTCAGCACAACTTTCACTCGGAGTTATGTAAGCCCTGCAATCGCTTCCTGACATTTCAACACTTCCAATTATATCATGACCACAATGACTTTCCTGCAGAGAAGCTGGACTTCTATAGGTGGTCCTGTGGTTTCCCCCGCTCTCATCCAAGTGTGAAGATTTATGTAACACAACCAAATAAACTGCAGCTTACGACAGTTTGTACAACTGGCTCTTTAAAGGAACAGTAATAGGCTGATTCAGTGTTGCTGGGCAAGGGTGAAGCCCAAAATGCAGCGGCCCCTAGAAACTAGGTGACATAGGAGATCCAGACTGGTCACAATGGGCTACTGCACAGAGCATTGCTTTGCTGGAAAGCTTAGAAGCCTTAACCTCGGTGCACATCTGTGCGGGTGGTGCCGATGCGGGACCCGCACAAATACCTGCAGCCGCACCACCCACACAGAGGAATGTGGGGCCCCTACAAATACCTGCAGCTGCACCACCTACACAGAGCAATGTGGGGCCCCTACAAATACCTGCAGCTGCACCACCCACACAGAGGAATGTGGGACCCCTACAAATACCTGCAGCCGCACCACCCACACAGAGGAATGTGGGACCCCTACAAATACCTGCAGCCGCACCACCCACACATAGGAATGTGGGGCCCCTACAAATACCTGCAGCCGCACCACCCACACAGAGGAATGTGCGGCCCCTACAAATACCTGCAGCCTCAACACCCACACAGAGGAATGTGGGACCCCTACAAATACCTGCAGCCGCACCACCCACACAGAGGAATGTGGGACCCCTACAAATACCTGCAGCCTCAACACCCACACAGAGGAATGTGGGACCCCTACAAATACCTGCAGCCTCAACACCCACACAGAGGAATGTGGGACCCCTACAAATACCTGCAGCCGCACCACCCACACAGAGGAATGTGGGACCCCTACAAATACCTGCAGCCGCACCACCCACACAGAGGAATGTGGGGCCCCTACAAATACCTGCAGCCGCACCACCCACACAGAGGAATGTGGGACCCCTACATATACTTGCAACTGCACCACCCACACAGAGGAATGTGGGACCCCTACAAATACCTGCAGCCGCACCACCCACACAGAGGAATGTGGGGCCCCTACAAATACCTGCAGCCGCACCACCCACACAGAGGAATGTGGGACCCCTACATATACTTGCAACTGCACCACCCACACAGAAGAATGTGGGACCCCTACAAATACCTGCAGCCGCACCACCCACACAGAGGAATGTGGGACCCCTACAAATACCTGCAGCCGCACCACCCACACATAGAAATGTAGGGCCCCTACAAATACCTGCAGCTGCACCACCCACACAGAGGAATGTGGGACCCCTACAAATACCTGCAGCCGCACCACCCACACAGAGGAATGTGGGGCCCCTACAAATACCTGCAGCCGCACCACCCACACAGAGGAATGTGGGACCCCTACATATACTTGCAACTGCACCACCCACACAGAAGAATGTGGGACCCCTACAAATACCTGCAGCCGCACCACCCACACAGAGGAATGTGGGACCCCTACAAATACCTGCAGCTGCACCACCCACACAGAGGAATGTGGGACCCCTACAAATACCTGCAGCTGCACCACCCACACAGAGGAATGTGGGAACCGCAGGTAGGTGCCATTAATTCTAATGGCACGCCACCCGCACTGGAAATATCAACTGTACTGGGAACCCGTGCGGACTGCGATTTCCAAAATAGTGTAGGGACTTCTCTGTGTGTCCCAGGTCACGGCAGTCCATTCAAATGAATAGACTCTCGTGCCCATGTAAATCGCATCCCGCATGGCCCCACAGATGTGAACCAGGGCTAAATGGTTAGCACTTCTGCTTGGCAGTACCGGGGTTGTTAGTTTAAATCCCAACCACGGCACCACCTGCCTGGAGTTTGCATGTTCTCCCTGTGCCTGCGTGGGATTCCTCAGGGTAGTTTGGTTTCCTTCCACACTCCAAAGACATGCTGGTAGGTGAATTGGATCCTGTCTAAATTGTCCCTAATATGTGTATGTATAAATGTCAGTTAGGGACCTTAGATTGTACACCCCTTGAGGGTTAGGGACTGATGTGAATGTATAATATATATGTAAAGCGCTGTGTAAATTGACGACACTATATAAGTACCTGAAATAAATAATACAAGAAAATTTATAATGAACCACCTGATCTTTATCATCTATCTATAATCGAATCATTTATATCATCATAATGTCTTCAAAACATTGTATAAGGCAAGGAAACACAGGAACCTGTTCAAATAGAGGTTTGTAACTGCGTCAGGTTAGCATCTCCTTGCTGCACTTACAGTATATTACATGGATTGATTCGCACAGTGAAAAACTAATTGTACCATTTTACAATTTTCCAAAACATGGCAATTTATAGTATGATTGAGCTACTTTGGCAAAATTTGCCTAAAAAGAAAAGAAAAAAATCTACTTTTTGGTTTTTGCATCTTTATTTAGAGCAGCCATTCTCAAACAGGGTTCCGTGGCACCCTACGGCTCCTTCAGAACACAGCATGGTCAGTTTTCTAGTTGCTGAGAATTCAGGCTGTTCTCCTTCAATGATCATACTTGTGCTGACAACTCTCCCCCTGCACAGAGATTTACTGACCAGTGTCCTATTGTTTCCCCTCCCCCAGGCTCTCTGAGCTACTTATGCAGCTGAGAACAAGGGGTATGTGATAATTTTTAAAAAAGGGGGAAAAAATGTCAAAAAAGTGAGGCTAATAAGGGGAATTTTTTTGACACATGTCCAGGATGGTTGAAAGGAGCTCCTGAAACCCATAGGAACCAGTTGAAGCCCACTTACGCCACCAAAAACCTAAATTTCACCATCTCCTTTTACTTCAATGCGCTTCATCAGAAATTTAAGTTTAGAGAAAATCTCCTAATTATCACCACATTTTTTCCAATATTTCAGGGGAATGCAAAGTCTCAGTTTAGCTGATCCCTATCTGCTTGGCCTTCTCCACTATTGCACAGGTCTCCCAGGTCAGCAGAGCATTCTCCACCTACATACTGTACCAGGCTGGTTCTGCTCTCTGGTCTCCCTTCTGGGATAATGAGAAGCAGTTTCTTTATTTTTTCTCATTACTATCCCTGAAATATAATGATCTGAGCTTATATTCAACATCATTGGGTTGTGGCACTTTGAGTCTTGTGTTAAAAAGTAAATTTAGCGTGCTTTTGACATTATTTTGAGACACTTTTGAGATCATTCAGAAATTATGAACCTTCTTGTGACCTTCATTCCCGATCAAAGTGAAGGGCACCTGTTATTATTTTTCGTGATCACAAGCAGGGGTGGACTGACCATTCGGAATTCTGGGCACTACCCGAGGGCCCAGGGTCAGTAGGGGGCCCCATGAGATGCCCCTGGTACCTTTTTCATAGCCTTTTTTGAGTTTGGGCAAGGACACAGGGGCCCCATGATCCCCTATTGCCCGGGGGCCCCATGAGTTGTCAGTCCGCCCCTGATCACAGGAAATGTTAGTGCATAGCTGTCTTTACTTGTGAAATGGGTGCAGCCATACTGAACAGATGTTTTCCAGGGGCCCCTCACTCTGTGACTGCAGAAGGTGTAGGAAAAACTCAGGGCATGTCATGAATCCCACTCCATGGAAACACCAAGCATGGAGTCCTGCTGCACATTCTCCACCATGTCCAAAGAGAAGATGAAGAACCTTGTGATATGTGGTAAATGGATGTCGGTCTGATCATGAATGGACCAACACAAACCTCTGCAACTAATGAGCAAACCAGACAGAGAAGAACCCATTGCTGATATTGTGGGGTGGTGTTTAGTAGTTCTCTGAGATCCAGATGTGATATGTTTTATTAAGGATTGGCTTCACAGTCACAAATACCCCCCCTCCCTTCCTGCTGCCAGGTCCTCTCTGACATGACATGTGCGGCAAAGCAGGAAAGTGCCTTAAGTACATATTAGGCCGGTTCTAGCCAGTGGTACATCTTTAAAACCCATTGTATGATGGCTTGTGAGATGTTTAGTTACAGACATGTCATCCCTGGCTTGTTTAGAAAGAAATAGAAAAGGCAGATGTGCCGTGCCTCTAGATGGTGCAGCCCAACCACAGCTTTATCCTGAAAAAACGGCTCACCCCCTACTACCTTCACATGCAGAACCTGCTCACCCCCAACTACCTTCACATGCAGAACCTGCTCACCCCCAACTACCTTCACATGGAGAACCTGCTCACCCCCAACTACCTTCACATGGAGAACCTGCTCACCCCCAACTACCTTCACATGCAGAACCTGCTCACCCCCAACTACCTTCACATGGAGAACCTGCTCACCCCCAACTACCTTCACATGCAGAACCTGCTCACCCCCAACTACCTTCACATGGAGAACCTGCTCACCCCCAACTACCTTCACATGGAGAACCTGCTCACCCCCTACTACCTTCACATGCAGAACCTGCTCACCCACAACTACCTTCACATGGAGAACCTGCTCACCCCCAACTACCTACACATGCAGAATCTGCTCACCCCCAACTACCTACACATGCAGAAACTGATCACCCCCAACTACCTTCACATGGAGAACCTGCTCACCCCCAACTACCTTCACATGGAGAACCTGCTCACCCCCAACTACCTTCACATGGAGAACCTGCTCACCCCCAACTACCTTCACATGGAGAACCTGCTCACCCCCAACTACCTTCACATGGAGAACCTGCTCACCCCCAACTACCTTCACATGGAGAACCTGCTCACCCCCAACTACCTTCACATGGAGAACCTGCTCACCCCCAACTACCTTCACATGGAGAACCTGCTCACCCCCAACTACCTTCACATGCAGAACCTGCTCACCCCCTACTACCTTCACATGCAGAACCTGCTCACCCCCAACTACCTTCACATGGAGAACCTGCTCAGCCCCAACTACCTACACATGCAGAACCTGCTCACCCCCAACTACCTACACATGCAGAACCTGCTCACCCCCAACTACCTTCACATGGAGAACCTGCTCACCCCCAACTACCTACACATGCAGAACCTGCTCACCCCCTACTACCTTCACAAGGGGAACCTGCTCACCCCCAACTACCTTCACAAGGGGAACCTGCTCACCCCCTACTACCTTCACAAGGGGAACCTGCTCACCCCCAACTACCTTCACATGGAGAACCTGCTCACCCCCAACTACCTTCACATGGAGAACCTGCTCACCCCCTACTACCTTCACATGGAGAACCTGCTCACCCCCTACTACCTTCACATGCAGAACCTGCTCACCCCCAACTACCTTCACATGCAGAACCTGCTCACCCCCAACTACCTTCACATGGAGACCCTGCTCACCCCAACTACCTTCACATGCAGACCCTGCTCACCCCCAACTACCTTCACATGGAGAACCTGCTCACCCCCAACTACCTTCACATGGAGAACCTGCTCACCCCCAACTACCTTCACATGGAAAACCTGCTCACCCCCAACGACCTTCACATGGAGAACCTGCTCACCCCCAACTACCTTCACATGCAGAACCTGCTCACCCCCAACTACCTTCACATGGAGAACCTGCTCACCCCCAACTACCTTCACATGGAGAACCTGCTCACCCCCAACTACCTTCACATGGAGAACCTGCTCACCCCCAACTACCTTCACATGGAGAACCTGCTCACCCCCAACTACCTTCACATGGAGAACCTGCTCACCCCCAACTACCTTCACATGGAGAACCTGCTCACCCCCAACTACCTTCACATGGAGAACCTGCTCACCCCCAACTACCTTCACATGGAGAACCTGCTCACCCCCAACTACCTTCACATGCAGAACCTGCTCACCCCCTACTACCTTCACATGCAGAACCTGCTCACCCCCAACTACCTTCACATGGAGAACCTGCTCAGCCCCAACTACCTACACATGCAGAACCTGCTCACCCCCAACTACCTACACATGCAGAACCTGCTCACCCCCAACTACCTTCACATGGAGAACCTGCTCACCCCCAACTACCTTCACATGGAGAACCTGCTCACCCCCAACTACCTACACATGCAGAACCTGCTCACCCCCTACTACCTTCACAAGGGGAACCTGCTCACCCCCAACTACCTTCACATGGAGAACCTGCTCACCCCCAACTACCTTCACATGGAGAACCTGCTCACCCCCTACTACCTTCACATGGAGAACCTGCTCACCCCCTACTACCTTCACATGCAGAACCTGCTCACCCCCAACTACCTTCACATGCAGAACCTGCTCACCCCCAACTACCTTCACATGGAGAACCTGCTCACCCCAACTACCTTCACATGCAGACCCTGCTCACCCCCAACTACCTTCACATGGAGAACCTGCTCACCCCCAACTACCTTCACATGGAGAACCTGCTCACCCCCAACTACCTTCACATGGAAAACCTGCTCACCCCCAACGACCTTCACATGGAGAACCTGCTCACCCCCAACTACCTTCACATGCAGAACCTGCTCACCCCCAACTACCTTCACATGGAGAACCTGCTCACCCCCAACTACCTTCACATGCAGAACCTGCTCACCCCCAACTACCTACACATGCAGAACCTGCTCACCCCCTACTACCTTCACAAGGAGAACCTGCTCACCCCCAACTACCTTCACATGGAGAACCTGCTCACCCCCAACTACCTTCACATGGAGAACCTGCTCACCCCCTACTACCTTCACATGGAGAACCTGCTCACCTCCTACTACCTTCACATGGAGAACCTGCTCACCCCCTACTACCTTCACATGCAGAACCTGCTCACCCCCAACGACCTTCACATGCAGAACCTGCTCACCCCCAACTACCTTCACATGGAGAACCTGCTCACCCCCAACTACCTTCACATGCAGAACCTGCTCACCCCCAACTACCTTCACATGGAGAACCTGCTCACCCCCAAGTACCTTCACATGTAAAACCTGCTCACCCCCAACTACCTTCACATGGAGAACCTGCTCACCCCCATCTACCTTCACATGCAGAACCTGCTCACCCCCAACTACTTTCACATGGAGAACCTGCTCACCCCCAACTACCTTCACATGCAGAACCTGCTCACCCCCAACTACCTACACATGCAGAACCTGCTCACCCCCAACGACCTTCACATGCAGAACCTGCTCACCCCCAACTACCTTCACATGGAGAACCTGCTCACCCCCAACTACCTTCACATGCAGAACCTGCTCACCCCCAACTACCTTCACATGGAGAACCTGCTCACCCCCAAGTACCTTCACATGTAAAACCTGCTCACCCCCAACTACCTTCACATGGAGAACCTGCTCACCCCCATCTACCTTCACATGCAGAACCTGCTCACCCCCAACTACTTTCACATGGAGAACCTGCTCACCCCCAACTACCTTCACATGCAGAACCTGCTCACCCCCAACTACCTACACATGCAGAACCTGCTCACCCCCTACTACCTTCACAAGGAGAACCTGCTCACCCCCAACTACCTTCACATGGAGAACCTGCTCACCCCCAACTACCTTCACATGGAGAACCTGCTCACCCCCTACTACCTTCACATGGAGAACCTGCTCACCCCCTACTACCTTCACATGCAGAACCTGCTCACCCCCTACTACCTTTACATGCAGAACCTGCTCACCCCCAACTACCTTCACATGGAGAACCTGCTCACCCCCTACTACCTCCACATGCAGAACCTGCTCACCCCTTACTATCTTCACATGCAGAACCTGCTCACCCCTTACTACCTTCACATGCAGAACCTGCCCACCCCCTACTACTGTCACATGCAGAACCTGCTCACCCCCTACTACCTACACATGCAGAACCTGCTCTCCCCCTACTACCTACACATGCAGAACCTACTCACCCCCAACTGCCTACACATGCAGAACCTGCTCTCCCCCTACTACCTACACATGCAGAACCTGCTCACCCCCTACTACCTTCACATGGAGAACCTGCTCACCCCCTACTACCTTCACATGCAGAAACTGATTGCCCCCTACTACCTTCACATGCAGAAACTGATTGCCCCCAACTACCTTCACATGCAGAACTTGCTCACCCCCTACTACCTTCACAGGGAGAACCTGCTCATCACCTACTACCTTCACATGCAAAACCTGCTCACCCCCTACTACCTTCACATGGAGAACCTGCTCACCCCCTACTACCTTCACATGCAGAACCTGCTCACCCCCTACTACCTTCACATGGAGAACCTGCTCACCCCCAACTACCTTCACATGCAGAAACTGATTGCCCCCAACTACCTTCACATGCAGAACTTGCTCACCTACTACTACCTTCACAGGGAGAACCTGCTCATCACCTACTACCTTCACATGCAAAACCTGCTCGCCTCCTATTACCTTCACATGCAGAATTTGTTGGCCTCCTACTACACCCATGTGCAGAACCTGCTCACATCCTACTGCCTCCACATTCAGAACCTCCTTGGCTCCTACTACATACATGTGCAGAACCTGATCGCCCCCTACTACCTCCACATACAGAATCTACTCACCCCCTACTACCTCCACATGCAGAATCTGCTCGCCCCCTGCTACACCAACATACTCGATCTGCTCGCCCTTGACAACCTCCACAGAATCTGCTTGTTCCCTTTTACCTCCATGAGCAGAATCTGCTTGCCCCCAACTATTTCCATGTGCAGTACCTGCTGTTTTTTCCATGCCACCTTTGAAATCACTCCAAAAGAACCCTCTTCCCACTGTACAGCACTTTTAAAAACTGTGTATAGTTCCCAATGCACTTTTTTAAAATAGCTTAACTATTAATCTTGAAAATGGGCAGAATTTAGCATCAAGATTGCCCTGCCCCCCCCCCCAAAAAAAAATAAAAAAAACTTCAATGGGATGGAGTTCCCTGTTAAGTTTGAGTTTCATGAATTTCATACAGAATTCAGTGAGTCCCCTACAAATAGAATCCAAGCAAATCGGCCGATCCCTACCAATGAAGACTGACACCAGCAATTGCTGTAGACCACAGCTGCCTTTCCACTTTAGAGCCCACAGAATAATGACCATACCACTAATGTGTATACTAACCTAAGGATAAATGTTAGGGACTACTTTCCTCTTTCCCTCACAAGTAGCATATTTGTTGCTTTTATTTAGATAAGCAGCTAAACAGTAAATACCTGGCGATCCCGCCAGTCCCCTAGTATATGAAGCCCCTCCGAATTGCTCCTGAGCACAGAAGCTGGTCCCTGCCAGTGTAGTTAGTTTGCAGCCTAGGTGTTTTGTCCTGATGCTGACTGAGCTACCTATCAGGCAAATATAAGTGTGCCCTCTAGTGGCTACAAATGTGTAGTAAATATAAATATAAAGGCCATGCCGGTGTTCCACCGGGTGTGGGATGAGGGAGAAGACAGAGCACAGGCCGTCCCCCCATCATGGATGGTGTACACCGTGTCTGAGCAGAGGCCAACTCCATGGTCCACCAGAGACTCTCCTTCCCCGGCCAGCCCTGACTGAGTTGCCCCAGCTCCCCCCAGCCACCCCATGCTGGCCAGTTTAGGAACCCAGAGTCGGTGCACCTGGCGCTGTCCAGCCCACCCCGCCCGGTGAGCAGACAGTACCTGGAGCACAGTTGCTGCACCAGGGGTCTCTGGATTACACTGGGCCAAATGTTACCAAATCAGCCCTTGGGCTAATAGACAGACAGACAGATAGACAGATAGATAGATAGATACTATATTGCCAAACGTATTGGTCCCCCCTCCATATCATTGGATTCAGCTGTTCCAATCCCCTCCATGGCCACAGGTGTATACAATCAAGCACCCAGGCATGCAGACTGCTTCTACAAACATTGGTGAAAGAATGGGTCACTCTCAGGAGCTCAGTGACTCCAAGCGTGGTACCGTGATAGGTGGCCACCTGTGCAATAAGTCCATCTGTGACAGTTCTTTGCTACTAAATATTCCACGGTCAACTGTTAGTGGGATTATAACAAAGTGGAAGCAACTGGGAACAACAGCAACTCAGCCACAAAGTGGTAGGCCATAGAAAATGACAGAGCGGGGTCAGTGCATGCTGAAGCGCACAGTGCACAGAAGTCACCAACTGTCTGCAGAGTCAATAGCTAAAGACCTCCAAACTTCGTGTGGCCTTCAGATTAGTACAACAGCAGTGTGTAGAGAGCTTCATGGAATAGGTTTCCATGGACGAGCAGCTGCATTCAAGCCTTACATCACCAAGTGCAGTGCAAAGTGTCGGATGCAGTGGTGTAAAGTATGCCGCCACTAAACTCCAGAGCAGTGGAGACATGTTCTCTGGAATGACAATTCACGCTTCTCTGTCTGGCAATCCGATGGATGTGTCTGGGTTTGGTGGTTGCCAGGAGAACGGTACTTGCCTGACTGCATTGTGCCAAGTGTAAAGTTTGGTGGAGGGGGGATTATGGTGTGGGGTTGTTTTTCAGGGGTTGAGCTTGGCCCCTTAGTTCCAGTGAAGGGAACTCTTAAGGCGTCAGCACACCAAGACATTATGGACAATTTCATGTTCCCAGCTTTGTGGGAAGATTTTGGGGATGGCCCCTTCCTGTTCCAACATGACTGCACACCAGTGCACAAAGCAAGGTCCATAAAGACATGGATGAGCGAGTTTGGGGTGGAAGAACGTGACTGGCCTGCACAGAGTCCTGACCTCAACCCCATAGAACACCTTTGGGATGAATTAGAGCGAAGACTGTGAGCCAGGCCTCCTCCCCCGACATCAGTGCCTGACCTCACAAATGTGCTTCTGGAAGAATGGTCAAACCTTCCCATAGACACCCTCCTAAACCTTGTGGACGGCCTTCCCAGAAGAGTTGAGGCTGTTATAGCTGCAAAGGGCGGGGCCAACTCAATATTGAGCCCTACGGACTAAGACTGGGGGGCCATTAAAGTTCATGTGCGTGGAAAGGCAGGCGTATATTTTTAGAGCCAGCGCACAATATTTTATGTATTCTTTATGTGTTTATTTTCCTAACCCCTGGCTAATGAATGGATTCTATTTTTTGATCCCCAAGTTTGCTTTACTCAGGATGACCTTGCATGAAGCAGCTGAATTTAAGCCAAGTACAAAGAGAATGATGAAATCGCCTGCAATGAATACACACAGCGTGGGTGGAGCTAGGCTGCCATCTGGTGCTCAGTTTATATATCGCCGCTTACTGCCTTTTTCAATGTCTGTCACTATTATGCTAATTTAAAAGGAAGCCACATTGTATTTTAAATAAGATTTTTCAATATTAGATATTACTGTAACATTTGACATAGGTGTAAAGAAAAAGGGGGTTGCTAAGGGCACCGCAACCTGATAATTTAAATATAGGTTTGGAAAGAAAAGATTGACCTTTCAGATGCCTGGACACAAATATAAAATACATCATTTTATCACAATTCACAAAGGTTAAAAACAGAATAAAATTATTTTGCAAAAAACAATAATAGCACATCCCGTAAAGATTGATCCAACGAAGTCCCAGCCCCTGTTTTTTATAGATAAGAAAGCCCTGATATTATGTCCCATGACTTCCAATGTTTGCCTGGGGTGTTCACAGGCAGACTGACCATTTGAGAACTTGGGCATTGCCCGAGGGCCCGGGGTCAGTAGGGGGCCCCATGAGATGCCCCTGGTACCTTTCATAGGCGTGGTTTGAGTATGGGTGAAGACCCAGGGGCCCCATGATCCCCTATTGCCCGGAGGCCCCATGATTTTTCAGTCCACCCCTGGTCTTCAACATGGGTAGAACATCTTGGTGCATTTTTCTGGCTTCTTTAGGAGAATGGGGAGTGCAATTAACATTAAAATTCAAAAAACACAATATTAACAAATGTACAAACAATTAAAATAAATCCATATGTACAGTGATGTAAGAGGTGGTATCAAAACTTTTTTAGACTAATTTTGTAACACGCCAACATATGGCAGCACAAGGCTGCACTCACAGTCACAGGGAGCACAGACATTTATCAGTGTCAGTGTGCCAAAATAAATCATCCTGTGTACATTGGGAGCTGTGCAGTTGGTGCTATTCTGACCACATGTGTTACCACGTCTGTTATTTCATCATGGACAGCAAGTCAGAACACAGAGCAAATGAGAAATTATGTGTGAAACTGGGCAAAACGCTGGATCCCATAATGTTGTCAAAACAGTGACCTTTGAGTTGTATCTTCATCTTCAGGAAGATGTGCTTTTGAACATTGGACCATTCTCTCCTCCTCAAAAAAACTCTACTCCTTTGGTCTTTGCTGGTTCTCATCCTAGCTATCCCACGCCACCTTCAGTGTCACTTACAATTCTACTTCCTCTTCTCTTCCTTTCTATGTTGGGGTTCCCCAAAGCTCTGTCCTGGGACCCCTCCTATTCTCAATCTACACCTCCTCCTTGGGTCAGTTGATTGCCTCCCATGGCTTTCTATACCATTTCTATGCTAATGACACCCAAATCTATCTCCCCACCCCTCAGCTCACTCCATCTGTCTCCTCATGCATCACTAATCTACTAACAGACATATCAGCCTGGATGTCATACCACTTCCTGAAAATTAATCTATCCAAAACTGAGCTCATAATATTTCCTTCCCCACGTGCCTCTTCCCCTGATTTCTCGGTCAAAATCAACGGCTCAACCATTACCCGTCCCCAAATGCCAGGGTGCTAGGTAAAATCCTGGACTCTGAACTATCCTTTCAGCCCCACATCCAATTGTTGGGTGAGACTCCAGATGAAAGCGCCATCTTAATTATCATCATTGTTCTGTCAACCTATATCTGATTGTCTGCTTAAGAGAGTAAGGAATTTAAAGAGCAGGAAGCAGAAAGTAGCAAGACTATAAAATTGTCATTTTACTGATCATCTAATACAGTGGTTCTCAACCTTTCTAATGCCGCGACCCCTTAATACAGTTCCTCATGTTGTGGTGACCCCCAACCATAAAATTATTTTCATTGCTACTTCATAACTGTAATTTTGCAGTGGGAGGAGTAGTGCCATGTCATTGGTGTCAGTGGAAGGAGTAGTGCCCCATCACTGATGTCAGTGGGATGAATAGTGCCCCATCGTTGGTATCAGTGGGAGGAATAGTGCCCCATCGTTGGTATCAGTGGGAGGAATAGTGCCCCATCGTTGGTATCAGTGGGAGGAATAGTGTCCCATCGTTGGTATCAGTGGGAGGAATAGTGCCCCATCGTTGGTATCAGTGGGAGGAATAGTGCCCCATCGTTGGTATCAGTGGGAGGAATAGTGTCCCATCATTGGTATCAGTGGGAGGAATAGTGTCCCATCGTTGGTGTCAGTGGGAGGAATAGTGCCCCATCACTGGTGTCAGTGGGAGGAATAGTGCCCCATCACTGGTGTCAGTGGGAGGAATAGTGCCCCATCGTTGGTATCAGTGGGAGGAATAGTGCCCCATCACTGATGTCAGTGGGATGAATAGTGCCCCATCGTTGGTATCAGTGGGAGGAATAGTGCCCCATCGTTGGTATCAGTGGGAGGAATAGTGCCCCATCGTTGGTATCAGTGGGAGGAATAGTGCCCCATCACTGATGTCAGTGGGATGAATAGTGCCCCATCACTGGTGTCAGTGGGAGGAATAGTGCCCCATCACTGATGTCAGTGGGATGAATAGTGCCCCATCACTGGTGTCAGTGGGAGGAATAGTGCCCCATCACTGGTGTCAGTGGGAGGAATAGTGCCCCATCACTGGTGTCAGTGGGAGGAATAGTGCCCCATCACTGGTGTCAGTGGGAGGAATAGTGCCCCATCATTGGTGTCAGTGGGAGGAATAGTGCCCCATCATTGGTATTAGTGGGAGGAATAGTGCCCCATCGTTGGTGTCAGTGGGAGGAATAGTGCCCCATCGTTGGTGTCAGTGGGAGGAATAGTGCCCCATCGTTGGTGTCAGTGGGAGGAATAGTGCCCCATCGTTGGTATTAGTGACACAAATGATGGGGCACTATTCCTCCCACTGACACCAATGATACTTACTTTGCTGACCCCTGCTCCAGCCTGGGCTCGCTCTCTCACTTACCTGTCAGCTGTCTTCCCTCTCTGGCCGCTCTCCTCTTCACTCGCTCCGGCAGCTCCCTCGGTCTTCTTTGATGTACGCGCGCTGCCGCTCGGCTCCTCCTCTCCAAGCTCCACCTCCTCGCCGGTGATTTGCCGCCTGTGTGCCTCTCCTGAGCTACAGTTCCGGTGGCCAATCAGCGGCGAGGAGGCGGAGCTGCTGAGCGATCCCGGAGGTGTGGCCAGGTGACAGCAGCGTATCATCCCGCCCACACATCGCCGAAGACTGCAGCGGTGTCTCGGTTCCTAAGACCATCGGAAATATGTGTTTTCCGATGGTCTTAGGCGACCCCTGGGAAATGGTCGTTCGACCCCCAAAGGGGTCGCGACCCCCAGGTTGAGAACCGCTGATCTAATAGAACGTGGACTGTCTATCACAATCCACTACACAATCACTGTCCAAAGCTTGCCGCTTCAACCTCCGCAACATCTCCAAGATACGCCCCTTCCTAACCAATGACACCACAAAGCTTCTAACTCACTCCCTGGTCATCTCCCGCCTTGACTACTGCACCTCCCTCCACACTGGCCTACCTTTACATAGGCTATCCCCCCTCCAATCTAATACAAAGGCTGCTGCCAGACTCATCCACCTTACCAACCAATCAGTGTCTGCCATCCCTCCACTGGCTTCTGCTTACCCAACAAATTCAAGATACTTACAACAACTTTTAAAGCCATCCACAACTCAGCCCCCAGCTACATCACTAACTTTGTCTGAAAATACCAACCAAATTATTTATTTTATTATTTATTTATTACAGGTACTTATATAGTGCTGTCAATGTACACAGCGCTTTACATATATATTGTACATTCACATCAGTCCCTAACCCTCAAGGGGCGTACAATCTAAGGTCCCTAACTCACATTCATACATACACATACTAGGACCAATTTAGACAGGAGCCAATTAACTTACCAGCATGTCTTTGGAGTGTGGGAGGAAACCGGAGTACCCGGAGGAAACCCACACAGGCACAGGGAGAACATGCAAACTCCAGGCAGGTGGTGCCGTGGTTGGGATTAGAACCAACATCCCTAGTACTGCCAGGTGGAAGTGCTAACCATTTACCCACTGTGCTGCCCATCACTCTCTTTGTTCCTCCGAAGACCTCCTGTTCTCTAGCTCCCTTGTAACTCCTCCCATGCTCGCCTCCAGGACTTCTCCAGAGCTGCTCCCATCCTCTGGAACTCCCTTCCCCAATGTGTTCGACCATCCCATACTATCCCCCCACTTTTAGACGATCCCTAAAAACTCATCTCTTCAGAGAGGCCTATCCTGCCCCCACCTAGCAACTGTACATGTATTTTCTCTGTCAGCCCACCTCCACAGTTATTACCTTTTGTATCAATTAACCCTCCCACTTAGATTGTAAGCTCTAATAAGCAGGGCCCCCTAATTCCTCCTGTATTCATTGTATTGTACTGTCTGCCCTTATGTTGTAAAGAGCTGCGTGAACTGTTGGATCACATGCATTACCGTGTCCAGTAATTTACCCAGAAACTGGGTAAACCACTGGATCTCCATGTTGTCAAAGCAGCAACCTTTGAGCTGGATCATCTTTGTGAAGAGGTCATTTTCTGGGGTTGTGCTCATTGAAGGTCTTCTTGATCTCTCATAGTCTTCCAGTGATGTTCCTCTACTCAAAACACTTTGCACAACTCATTGAAGCATCGATGTAAACTTGACGAATCATGTCAAACATCTCTGTGGCAGATTTGCCCAGTTTCACGCAGAATTTATATATATATATATATATATATATATATATACAGTCAGGTCCATAAATATTGGGACATCGACACAATTCTAACATTGTTGGCTCTATACACCACCACAATGGATTTGAAATGAAATGAACAAGATGTGCTTTAACTGCAGACTGTCAGCTTTAATTTGAGGGTATTTACATCCAAATCAGGTGAACGGTGAAGGAATTACAACAGTTTGCATATGTGCCTCCCACTTGTTAAGGGACCAAAAGTAATGGGACAATTGGCTTCTCAGCTGTTCCATGGCCAGGTGTGTGTTATTCCCTCATTATCCCAATTACAATGAGCAGATAAAAGGTCCAGAGTTCATTTCAAGTGTGTTATTTGCATTTGGAATCTGTTGCTGTCAACTCTCAAGAACAGATCCAAAGAGCTGTCACTATCAGTGAAGCAAGCCAGCATTAGGCTGAAAAAACAAAACAAACCCATCAGAGAGATAGCAAAAACATTAGGCGTGGCCAAAACAACTGTTTGGAACATTCTTAAAAAGAAGGAACACACCAGTGAGCTCAGCAACACCAAAAAACCCGGAAGACCATGGAAAACAACTGTGGTGGATGACCGAAGAATTCTTTCCCTGGTGAAGAAAACACCCTTCACAACAGTTGGCCAGATCAAGAACACTCTCCAGGAGGTAGGTGTATGTGTGTCAAAGTCACCAATCAAGAGAAGACTTCACCAGAGTGAATACAGAGGGTTCACCACAAGATGTAAACCATTGGTGAGCCTCAAAAACAGGAAGGCCAGATTAGAGTTTGCTAAACGACATCTAAAAAAGCCTTCAAAGTTCTGGAACAACATCCTATGGACAGATGAGACCGAGATCAACTTGTACCAGAGTGATGGGAAGAGAAGAGTATGGAGAAGGAAAGGAACTCCTCATGATCCTAAGCATACCACCTCATCAGTGAAGCATGGTGGTGGTAGTGTCATGGCGTGGGCATGTATGGCTGCCAATGGAACTGCTTCTCTTGTATTTATTGATGATGTGACTGCTGACAAAAGCAGCAGGATGAATTCTGAAGTGTTTCGGGAATATTATCTGCTCATATTCAGCCAAATGCTTCACAACTCATTGGACGCTTCACAGTGCAGATGGACAATGACCCAAAGCAGACTGCAAAAGCAACCAAAGAGTTTTTTAAGGGATTGTAGTGGAATGTTATGCAATAGCCAAGTCAATCACCTGACCTGAATCCGATTGAGCATGCATTTCACTTGCTGAAGACAAGACTGAAGGGAAAATGCCCCAAGAACAAGCAGGAACTGAAGACAGTTGCAGTAGAGGCCTGGCAGAGCATCACCAGAGATGAAACCCAGCGTCTGGTGATGTTTATGCGTTCCAGACTTCAGGCTGTAATTGACTGCAAAGGATTTGCAACCAAGTATTAAAAAGCGAAAGTTTGATTTAGGATTATTATTCTGTCCCATTACTTTTGGTCCCTTAACAAGTGGGAGGCACATATGCAAACTGTTGTAATTCCTACACCATTCACCTGATTTGGATGTAAATACCCTCAAATTAAAGCTGACAGTCTGCAGTTAAAGCACATCTTGTTCGTTTCATTTCAAATCCATTGTGGTGGTGTATAGAGCCAAAAATTTTAGAATTGTGTCGATGTCCCATTATTTATGGACCTGACTGTATATATATATATGGAACCTGTCCAAGAAGATAAGAAGATTGCCAAGACCCTGAAACTGAGCTGCAGCATGGTGGCCAACACCATACAGTGGTTTAACAGGACAGGTTCCACTCAGAACAGGCCTCTCCAGTGTCGACCAAAGAAGTTGGGTGCACGTGCTCAGTGTCATATCCAAAGGTTGTCTTTGGTAAATAGATGTATGAGTGCTGCCAGCATTGCTGCAGAGGTTGAAGGGGTGGGGGGTCAGCCTGTCAGTGCTCAGACCATACGCCACACACTGGATCAAATTGGTCTGCATGGCTGTCGCCCAGAAGGAAGCCTCTTCTAAAGATGATGCACAAGAAAGCCCATAAACAGTTTGCTGAAGACAAGCAGACTAAGGACATGGATTACTAGAACCATGTCCTGTGGTCTGATGAGACCAAGATAAACTGATTTGGTTCAGATGGTGTCAAGCGTGTGTGGCGGCAACCAGGTGAGGAGTACAAAGACAAGTCTGTCTTGCCTACAGTCAAGCATGGTGGTGGGAGTATCATGGTCTGGGGCTGCATGAGTGCTGCCGGCACTGGGGAGCTACAGTTCATTGAGGGAACCATGAATGCCAACATGTACTGTGACATACTGAAGCAGAGACTGGGCCGCAGGGCAGTATTCCTACATGATAACGACCGCAAACACACCTCCAAGATGACAACTGCCTTGCTAAAGAAGCTGAGGGAAAAGGTGATGGACTGGCCAAGCATGTCTCCAGACATAAACCCTATTGAGCATCTGTGGGGCATCCTCAAACGGAAGGTGGAGGAGTGCAAGGTCTCCAACATCCACCAGCTCCGTGATGTCATCATGGAGGAGTGGAAGAAGACTCCAGTGGCAACCTGTGAAGCTCTGGTGAACTCCATGCTCAAGATGGTTAAGGCAATGCTAGAAAATAATGGTGGCCACACAAAATATTGACACTTTGGGCCCAATTTGGACATTTTCACTTAGGGGTGCACTCACATTTGTTGCCAGCGGTTTAGACATTAATGGCTGTGTGTTGCGTTATTTTGAGGTGACAGAAAGTTTACACTGTTATACAAGCTGTACACTCACTACGTCACATTGTAGCAAAGTGTAATTTCTTCATTGTTGTCACATGAAAAGAGAATAAAATATTTACAAAAATGTGAGGGGTGTGCTCACTTCTGTGAGAATATATATATATATATATAATATATATACACACACAGCTCAGCATAAATGAGTACACCCCAACAGATTTGTCAGAAAACCTTTACTTTCCTTTCAGAATCAACATTTTCAATGGGACACTACAGTCAGGTCCATAAATATTGGGACATCAACACAATTCTAACATTTTTGGCTCTATACACCACCACAATGGATTTGAAATGAAACGAACAAGACGTGCTTTAACTGCAGACTGTCAGCTTTAATTTGAGGGTATTTACATCCAAATCAGGTGAACGGTGTAGGAAGTACAACAGTTTGCATATGTGCCTCCCACTTATTAAGGAACCAAAAGTAATGGGACAGAATAATAATCATAAATCAAACTTTCACTTTTTAATACTTGGTTGCAAATGCTTTTACAGCCAATTACAGCCTGAAGTCTGGAACGCATAGACATCACCAGACGCTGGGTTTCATCCCTGGTGATGCTCTGCCAGGCCTCTACTGCAACTGTCTTCAGTTCCTGCTTGTTCTTGGGGCATTTTCCCTTCAGTTTTGTCTTCAGCAAGTGAAATGCATGCTCAATCAGATTCAGGTCAGGTGATTGACTTGGCTATTGCATAATATTCCACTTCTTTCCCTTAAAAAACTCTTTGGTTGCTTTTGCAGTATGCTTTGGGTCATTGTCCATCTGCACTGTGAAGCGGCGTCCAATGAGTTCTGAAGCATTTGGCTGAATATGAGCAGATAATATTGCCCGAAACACTTCAGAATTCATCCTGCTGCTTTTGTCAGCAGTCACATCATCAATAAATACAAGAGAAGCAGTTCCATTGGCAGCCATACATGCCCACGCCATGACACTACCACCACCATGCTTCACTGATGAGGTGGTATGCTTAGGATCATGAGCAGTTCCTTTCCTTCTCCATACTCTTCTCTTCCCATCACTCTGGTACAAGTTGATCTTGGTCTCATCTGTCCATAGGATGTTGTTCCAGAACTTTGAAGGCTTTTTTAGATGTCGTTTGGCAAACTCTAATCTGGCCTTCCTGTTTTTGAGGCTCACCAATGGTTTACATCTTGTGGTGAACCTTCTGTATTCACTCTGGTGAAGTCTTCTCTTGATTATTGACTTTGACACACATACACCTACCTCCTGGAGAGTGTTCTTGATCTGGCCAACTGTTGTGAAGGGTGTTTTCTTCACCAGGGAAAGAATTCTTCGGTCATCCACCACAGTTGTTTTCCATGGTCTTCCAGGTCTTTTGGTGTTGCTGAGCTCACTGATGCGTTCCTTCTTTTTAAGAATGTTCCAAACAGTTGTTTTGGCCACGCCTAATGTTTTTGCTATCTCTCTGATGGGTTTGTTTTGTTTTTTCAGCCTAATGCTGGCTTGCTTCACTGATAGTGACAGCTCTTTGGATCTCATCTTGAGAGTTGACAGCAACAGATTCCAAATGCAAATAGCACACTTGAAATGAACTCTGGACCTTGTATCTGCTCATTGTAATTGGGATAATGAGGAAATAACACACACCTGGCCATGGAACGGCTGAGAAGCCAATTGTCCCATTACTTTTGGTCCCTTAATAAATGGGAGGCACATATGCAAACTGTTGTAATTCCTACACCGTTCACCTGATTTGGATGTAAATACCCTCAAATTAAAGCTGACAGTCTGCAGTTAAAGCACATCTTGTTTGTTTCATTTCAAATCCATTGTGGTGGTGTATAGAGCCAAAAATGTTAGAATTGTGTCGATGTCCCAATATTTATGGACCTGACTGTATATTACAAAATACTCCCACAAACGCCGGCCATTGGTTGCAAACAAGATTTGTTAATTTGCACACACAAAAAGTACAGTATAGTTCCTAACAAAGTAATTTCAGACCATGTTGCAAAAATGAATACACCCCAATGAAAGTCTTAGGAGCAAAGTTAAATTTTAGACATCATAATCCTAATTAACAGGTGAGTCTGATTATTCATTAAACAGGTGTCCAGCAGACAGTTGATTATAAAAGGGCGTTACTTAACAAAGAAAACCCCTCCCATTTCATACTGTCAGCAATGGCACCACATGGAAGAGAAATGTCACAAGGCCTGAGAAAGAAAATAACTTCTTTACAGAAGAAAGGTGAAGGCTACAAGATCACCAAAGCTTTATGAGTCAGAATACTGTAGCAAGAGTGGTACAAAAATTTATCAAAGATGGAACTACAACTATCTCACAGAGACATCCAGGCCACCCATGGAAGTTAACACCTTGACAGGAGCATCTTCTGATGAGAAGGGTTGAAGAAAATCGCCATGCAAGTTCACTGCAGTTAGCTAAAACTGGGGTGATTGTTTCCCATGACACAATACGGCATACACTGCAGAGGAATGGCATGCATGGGTGATGACCACAAAGGAAGCCTCTCCTAAAACCCATGCACAAAAAAGCCTGCCTAGAATTTGCCAGGGCTCATGCTGAAAAAGAAGAAGATTACTGAGACTCTGTACTCTGGAGCGATGAGACCAAGATAAATGTTTTTGGAACTGATGGCTTCAAATTTGTGTGGCTCCACAAAGGTGAGGAGTACAAAGAAAAATGCATGGTGCCTAGAGTGAAACATGGTGGTGGCAGTGTCCTTCTGTGGGGCTGCATGACTGCTGCTGGTGTTGGGGAGCTGCATTTCATTGATGATATCATGAATTTACAGAAGTACTGCTCTATATTGACAGAGAAGATACTACCATCACTCCGTGTCCTTGGTTGTCGAGCATTTTTCCAACAGGACAATGATCCAAAACACACATCTAAGGCCACTGTTGCATTTCTGAAGAAGAACCGGGTGAACGTGATTCAGTGGCCCAGTATGTCTCCTGATCTGAACCCAATCGAACATCTATGGGGAATTCTGAGGAGACAAGTTAAACATCACTCTCCATCCAGCATTCAGGCTCTAAAACAGGTCGTTCTTGAAGAATGGAAAGAGATCGATGTTGCAATATGTTACCAACTTGTTTGTCTCTTAGATTATAAACTCCAAGGAGCAGGGCCCTCCAATCCCTCTTGTATTGAACTGCATCGTTGCTGTATTGTCTCCCGTTATATTGTAAGGCGCTGAGCAAACTGTTGGCGCTCTATAAATCCTGTATAATAATAATAATAATAATAATTCCATGCCTATAAGACTTGGTGCTGTCCTTACAAATCATGAAGGACATACAAAATACTAGACGGAGTAGTTTTTGTTGTGGGGTGGATTCATTTTTGCATCAACTAATCTGAGTAAAACTAAAGATTTTGTAATCTAAGTTACTGTATATTATTACCCTTACTTCCATGTATTGAGCTAAACAAATGTTCTAAAAAACTCAGTTTTGTCGAAATTTTTAAAATTGTTCTTGTCTTCAGTGAGATATTGATTAAAATCTTACTTTTCAAAAGGGGTGTACTCATTTACTCATATCACTGAATATATATATATAATTATTATTATTACACAGGATTTATATATTATTATTATTACACAGGATTTATATAGTGCCAACAGTTTGCTCAGCGCTTTACAATGTAACGGGAAACAATACAGCAACAATACAGTTCAATACAAGAGGGATTTGAGGGCCCTGATCCTTGGAGCTTACAATCTAGGAGGATATATATATAAACAATTAGTGTACTCTTTCTCCTTTATTGTCTTTATTGGGGATTTGAAGGTGACCAAGCTGGCCCCGTTGACAATGGCATAACACATTTGACGCGTTAGTGGGCTTTCTTTCATAGCACAGCATATGTGTTGGTGCTGGGGACCGGCTCGATTGCAAGCTGTCATCAACAGCTGCTGGTTACAGAGCAATGATCGCGAGCCGATAAGACTAGCTCCTGATCATGTGTCACTGCAATGGCCAATCACAGTGATCATTAGAGTTAGAACCTGCCCCTGTACCTTTTCTCCTTTGTGATGATACATAGATACTTTGTATCTTGTCACTAGAGGAGAAGAATTCTATCTAAATAAAATAAAGGTCTCTTAAAATAAAAAAAAGATAAAATAGATTAACCTCCTCCCGCTGGAGGTACGCAAATATGCGGCCTCTTGGCGGGTGGGCTTTGTGAGAGGCCGGATATATAAGCGGCCCTATGTAAACACTTTTCTATGGTGAGAGCGCACGCCCTGTGCGCTCCCACCACAGCTACCAGGGGGGACCGATGCGTACTTGCAATCGACAGCTTTCTGGTCAACTGACTGCTGAGACTGACTGCTGAGACAGCCAATCACAGCATTTCTATTACTCGAACGCCTGCCACCACCTCCTGGTATTTAGAAGCTCTTAAAGGGCCAGGAGGGCAGCAAGAAGTGGTTAAGTCTGGATGTAAATTAGTGCTAGGGTCAGTATTAGTGTCAGTGTGTTTTAGGTAGAAAAAAAAGGTATATATTTAGTGTTAGCCTGTTTTCGGCAGAATAAAAAACAAAACAAATGTGTACTACAGTTTCTGGGCCCTACTACAGGCCCAAAGAACAATTAACACACACATACAGTATGTGATATCCTCATGCATGTTAGGAGGAGGCAGGGGCGGACTGACCATTTGAGCACTCAGGCACTGCCCGAGGGCCCAGGGTCAGTAGGGGGCCACATGGAATGCCCATGGTACCTTTTATAGGCTTTTTTGGGTGTGTTTTGAGTGTGGGCAAGGACACAGGGGTCCCATGATCCCCTATTGCCCGGGGGCCCCATGAGTTGTCAGTCCGCCCCTGTGAGGAAGAGAATTTATTTGGGGTTGCTTTGTGGAGGTGGGTCGTGGCAATGGCAAAGAATAAAATATCAAAAGATATCCATGAATAATTACCACCAAATGAAGACCCAATTTATCCTGACCAACCATTATATTCCACCTGGAGGGACCTGAGATTTTTACTCTTAAAGGGTGCAGTGACTGAAAAAAGGATGAGAAATGCTGATCTACATGAGGGAATGGTGGAGCCATCAACCTGACTGTCCTAGGTGGCTGAGATGTGTAAATATCAGGACCGGGTGGACAAAAGTGCAAATCATTTAACAGATAAAACAGCTCACATATAATTATTTTTTCTTTTTAAGTTCAGCTTAAAAAAAAAGACCCAAATATATTCTAGTATCTTGAGGCATCTAATTCACATGTTTTGCTAGCCAGGGAAGCAGGTGGCTGAGCAGAGATCCTGCAGGTGTGGGACCCCAGTATTATAACCTGAAATCTATTATTATTATCCCCTGTGATCTTTATCTGGGCACCAAAAATACTCTCAGATGTATAAATTCTGTCCAGACTGGTGTTACATCCATCAAAAAAATATACAACTTGAGATGTGGTGTCTTTGACTTGGAAACTTTCCAACACCTGCTCTGCCTTTTGTGCTTTGGCGGAAATGTAATGATTCTATACAGAGCATTCAGCAAATACAAAAAAGAAAGAGGAGCTATTACACTCCAAAAGTCCAGAGTCACTGGGTCACTCAAAGTCAAACCAACATTAAATCAGAACCCCCCTTATCTCACTACAACAGGGCAAAACAAGTCACAATTATACATACACGTTAAAGGCTGTACTTAACATATTATATCAAAAATGCCTTTATTATCCACAAAGCAGAAATGGTTGAAAGCTTCTCATTAAATCTGTTGACAATCTCCATTTGCGCAGTGGCTAACATAAAATGGTGGGTGTTGCAATTCCTTTATTTGCGCAGCAGTTTTTCAAACTTTAATGAATTTTAGTGCACAAAAACACAATATATTACCCAATTGTTTGGCAAAATATAAAAGATAATGTTATGCCGAGTAAATAGATATCCAACATGTCACACTTTAAAATTGCGCACACCTCTGAAATGACAACAAACTATGTACATTATATTATTCTCCCATGTGTGGTATGACTTCTTTTATATGTACTGACGTGGGATTGATGCGTGCATTCCCATTTGCGCATGACCAAGGGGGGGGGATTGTAAACAAACCCGAAATTGTTTGTTTACAACGGGCAAAATCGGAAGTGACGAAACGCTCATCACTTCCAGTTTCTGAGACCATAGAGATGATCAGGGCAGTTCCCTGATCAGCTTTATGGTCAGCCGGTGGAACTGTCAGCTGCAGTCCCCAGTGGGATGGGAGAGCCCAGGAAGGTGACAGGAGAGGGGGGGACTCATGGAGTACCCAAATCAGCCAAAACATGGGGCCCCCTTGCAGGTTTCTGGAGATTTCTTGTGCGTGCACTAGTGGTAAAACATTGAACAAAGTAGTATGCACACCGGCCACTAGACGCAGATGACCATCTCTACTACATTACAAGTACACTATATTGTAAAAAGTATTGGGCCAGCCCCCCCCCCCCCAAATCATGTGATTCAGGTGTTCCAATCCCCTCCATGGCCACAGGTGTATAAAATCAAGCCCCTAGGCATGCAGACTGCTTCTGCAAACATTTGTGAAAGAATGGGTCACTCTCAGGAGCTCAGTGACTCCAAGTGTGGTCCCGTGATAGGTTGCCACCTGTGCAATAAGTCCATCCGTGACAGTTCTTTGCTACTATATATTCCACGGTCAACTGTTAGTGGGATTATAACAAAGTGGAAACAACAGCAACTCCAAGTGATAGGCCATGTAAAATGACAGAGTGGGGTCAGTACATGCTGAAGAGCACAGTGTGCAGAAGTCACCAACTGTCTGCAGAGTCAATAGTTAAGGACCTCCAAACTTGGTGTGGCCTTCAGGTTAGTACAACAACAGTGTGTAGAGAGCTTCATGGAATGGGTTTCCATGGCCGAGCAGCTGCATCCAAGCCTTACATCAAGTGCAATGCAAAGCATTGGATGCAGTGGTGTAAAGCATGCCACCACTGGACTCTAGTGCGGCGGAGATGTGTTCTCTGGAGTGACGAATCACACTTCTCTGTCTGGCAATCCGATGGCGTCAGCATACCAAGACATTTTGGACAATTTCATGCTCCCAACTTTGTGGGAACAGTTTGGGGATGGCCCCTTTCTCTTCCAGCATGACTGCACACCAGTGCACAAAGCAAGGTCCATAAAGACATGGATGAACGAGTTTGGGGTGGAGGAACTTGACTGGCCTGCACAGAGTCCTGACCTCAACCCCATAGAACACCTTTGGGATCAATTAGAGCGGAGACTGTAAGCCAGCACTCTCTCCTGTACAGAAGCTGCAGGTAGGAGGTAGTAGTAGATTTCCAGGTAGGACTGTGGACAAATGCTGTACAGTTTGCAAGACACAGGTTGTGAATATACAGTTGTGTTCAAAATAATATCAGTCAGACATCACTAACTGGATCAATCACTGTTTTTGGTAGAAATGATATTTCTACATGGCAAATAATTTCCTAGCAGGTGTAGTAGAGTAATAGAAATCCAACAGACCCAACAGTCATGACATGCATGCTGCTGATTCTGTGTAATTGAATCACTCATTGAAAGGGGCATGTTCAAAATAATAGCAGTGTGGAGTTCTATTAGTGAGGTCATTCATTCTTTGAAAAACAGGTGGCAATTATTGCCCTTATTTAAGGAAGGAAGGCAGCAAATGTTGTACATGCTGGTTACAGTGCATTTCTTTCTGAATATATGAGGAAAATGGGTCGCTCCAGACATTGTTCAGAAGAACAGCGTACCTTGATTAAAAAGTTGACTGGAGAGGGGAAAACATATAAAGAAGTGCAGAAAATGATCGGCTGCTCAGCTAAAATGATCGCAAATGCTTTAAAACGGCAACCAAAACCTAAAAGACGTGGAAGAAAGTGAAAAACTACCATTCGAATGGATAGAAGAATAGCCAAAATGGCAAGGACTCAGCCAACAATCAGCTCCAGGAAGATGAAAGAAGGTGTAAAGTTCCCTGTGAGTACTGTTACAATTAGAAGACGCCTATGTGAAGCCAAGCTATCTGCAAGAAGCCCCCGCAAAGTCCCACTGTTGAAAAAAAGATGTGCTGAAGAGGTTACAATTTGCCAAAGAGCACATTGACTGGCCTAAAGAGAAATGGCGCAACATTTTGTGGACTGATGAAAGTAAGATTGTTCTTTTTGGGTCTAGTGGGCGGAGACAGTTTGTCAGACGACCCCCAAACACTGAATTCAAGCCACAGTACACTGTGAAGACAGTGAAGCATGGTGGTGCAAGCATCATGATATGGGGATGTTTCTCATACTATGGTGTTGGGCCTGTTTATCACATACCAGGGATCATGGATCAGTTTGAAGACATCAGAATACTTGAAGAGGCCATGCAGCCTTATGCTGAAGAGGAAATGCCCTTGAAATGGGTGTTCCAACAAGACAACGACCCCAAACACACCAGTAAACGTGCAACATCTTGGTTCCAGACCAACAAGATTGACGTTATGGAGTGGCCAGCCCAATCCCCGGATCTTAATCCAATAGAAAACTTGTGGGGTGACATCAAAAATGCCGTTTCTGAGGCAAAACCAAGAAATAGAGAAGAACTGTGGAATGTAGTCCAATCATCCTGGGCTGGAATACCTGATCACAGGGGCCAGAAGTTGGGTGACTCCATGCAACACAGATGTACAGCAGTTCTCAGAAACAGTGCGACTACAACCAAATATTCATGAAGTCATTCAAAGGAAAATCTTCAAACATTTTTCAGTTTATATAGTGAATGTTTGAGTTTGTAAAGAAGAATACAAACACTGCTATTTTTTTGAACCGTCTAATATTCACTTTTCTTCCATTTTTTTAGAGGAACAACACAAATTTGATCTATTTTTCTTCATGTTTTGATTTGGAATAGAATGTGTCGTGTTCCCAATGCGTTTGTGTGTATGGAAATAAAAGCTATTAGAAGGATTTTGAGCTTTTTTCACTTTTTTCAACACACTGCTATTATTTTGAACACAACTGTAGGTATGAAGCAGGACTATACAGAACAGATCCCTCCTGGTCTCTTACACTCAGATCTGTGTTACACAAGTGAACTGATAATGGAAAATGTGTGCCGCTCAGGCTACAAGGGAAAGCAACCGTGTCCACCACTGTCAGTGCAGGCCAAGGAATGATCTTGTCTCAGCTCCAAACAGCTGTTAAGCAAAGGATGGATCCCATGAAGCCACACATCTGTGCAGACCCGCTGGTATTGAAAGCCTGGGCTCCCACCAGGCCACACCCTCAATGCGTTTCACTCTGCCCCTTATAGGGACTTGGTGAGCCAGGGCTGAGACTACCATTCATTTCGATACCAGCAGGTCTGCATAGATGTGTGGCTTCATGTGTACACTAGTGATACATATTTTTTAAACACTATTACTTGAAGTCATTCCTACCTCCTAAGCAGTCGTATTTCAGGTAAAGAGGCCATTGTGTGTTCATTCATCCTCCAGCCACGTCACAGATAAGCAGGTTGTAACCAGAAAAAGTTCCTTCTCTAATAGACAATGGGAGATTTCTATGCTCAGCTCAAGCATGATTTCCAGCATTAGTAATAATAATAAAAAAAAAAAAAAAAGAAATTCGGAAACGTGAAGGAGGCTGAGAGCAATGGATGGTACATTTCTGCCTTAAGAATACATACTTGTATGTATTGTATGACCCTGATGAAGTCACGGGACAATGACGTAACGCATGGGTCTGTTAGTGGTGATGGTCGCCTCCATTTTGGTACACCCAGCCCTTCTCACCAACTTGTGATCAAAGGACCAGCCGATCTAAGACCGCGCTGCCACTTGCGTAACAATGCCACTCTCAGCTGCGCCCTGCACAAAGATTTTCCAGCTCACTGGACCACAATCTATACTTGAAATAGAATTTTTTTTTTTTTTTTAAATCAGAGTTTAGTGTCACTTTAGCACTGCCGGTTTAACCATCTGTAACAGCTCTGTGCCCTGCACCACTGTGTAAAAGAGGTTTTCTATCTCCTAGGGTTCTCTGCTAAGCAGCAGGGGCGGACTGACAACTCATGGGGCCCCCGTGCAATAGGGGATCATGGGGCCCCTGTGTCCTTGCCCAAACTAAAAAAAGCCTATGAAAAAGGTACCAGGGGCATCTCATGGGGCCCCCTACTGACACTGCCACTTGCGTAACAATGCCACTCTCAGCTGTGCCCTGCACAAAGATTTTCCAGCTCACTGGACCACAATCTATACTTGAATAGAATATTTTTTTTTCTAAATCAGAGTTTAGTGTCACTTTAGCACTGCCGGTTTAACCATCTGTAACAGCTCTGTGCCCTGCACCACTGTGTAAAAGAGGTTTTCTATCTCCTAGGGTTCTCTGCTAAGCAGCAGGGACAGACTGACAACTCATGGGGCCCCCGTGCAATAAGGGATCATGGGGCTCCTGTGTCCTTGCCCAAAAAGCCTATGAAAAAGGTACCAAGGGCATCTCATGGGACCCCCTACTGACTCCGGGCCGTGCCCGAGTTAACAAATGGTCAGTCTGCCCCTGCTAAGCAGGTTGCCTATCTCATTCAATGGAAACTAGTTTTTCCATTTCCTTAGATGTTGGTAAAGCCTGGTTTGGGTCCTGGAGTCCAGAGGCTTTATAGAGAATTGGGAGGGATGAAGTCTCAAATCCTGGGACCAAAGTTTGTGAACAACCATCACACTAATTAGACAGGTGTGTAGGGCTCTTATTAGAGACCTGACTATGGTTCAGCACAGTATTCTCAACGTGCGCATTTCTGAACAGTAGCTGTATAAGTGAGAGTTGCAATGACCAATAGTTGAAACTGTTGACAGAGCATGAATATCACACTGTGGATCTCCAGAAAGGTCCAAAGCTTCATTCAGCGATCACATCAGTATAATGGAAGCAATGTTTCGGAGCCTCGCAGGATCTTCTACATGCTTCTCTTTCCTATGACATAAAACCAATGAGATCCTGCTAGATAATTGTTACTTATATTTATTATCATTGGTAAAAATTTCACAAGCAAAGCAAAAACTGACCATCTCACCTTCAGCTAATAGCCATTTCATTCTCAATACACAATGTAAAAAGGTGCATTGCAATGATTGCTCTTAAGCAGCTGATGGACATCATTAACATGAAGCTGTTGGGAGTGTTTGTTCCAGGAAAGATTTCAACTCTGAAGGCCCCGACCGATGAGACTGAGGGCCCCAAACTCACACATTCCTGTCTCTAGGCTAGGAGGACATAGTGAGGGGCAGCAGAGTTGAAGAGCCAGCATTACACAGTGCTGTACAGCTGTTGGAGCACTGAGGAACCTCTTGTCCCTGAGCCAAGTGCTGCTTGTACATTCCTGCTGATACATAGCGTGACTGGCTGCTCACTGTGACCATACATAGAGAGGACTTATATGGGACACGGGCTTCCTGCAAGTTTATGAGATGCTGTTTCTATAATGTTGCTGGGCATGTGCTGGGGCCTGGAAAGGTGTTGGAAATCGACAAGAGATTTACAGCAAAATCTTCCTTGAAGCAGGCATCAGGGCTAAACTACACGGGGGATTTTCATTTTCTGCTGCTGTGCGATTTAACCTCTTGCTTGAATCGTCTCATTAGCAACCAGGGGCGGACTGACAACTCATGGGGCCCCCGGGCAATAAGGGATCATGGGGCCCCTGTGTCCTTGCCCAAACTCAAAAAAGTCTATTAAAAAGGTACCAAGGGCATCTCATGGGACCCCCTACTGACCCCGGGCCCTCGGGCAGTGCCCGAGTTTCCAAATGGTCAGTCCGCCCCTGTTAGTAACTCATCAGCCTTTGTGTCTTACAAAAAAAAAAAAGGCTAAGCTACACAAGCAATTTTTAGAACAGACAAGGAAAGGTGGCAAAGGTGAGCTCACTGGCTCATTACATCAGGCTTCCCTCATATCAAACTGTTGTATGACGGCAGGAAAAAAAAAAGTGTATTGGGGGGGGTGGCAAAAACGTACTGGATCGGAGCAGGAAAGGTAACCTTGAAATCATTCTAGAAAGATCCTGGGAACCCCAAGTATCTTAAATCACGAGATTATTATTATACAGGATTTATATTATTATTATTATTATTATACAGGATTTATATATTATTATACAGGATTTATATATTATTATTATACAGGATTTATATTATTATTATTATTATTATACAGGATTTATATTATTATTATTATTATACAGGATTTATATAGCGCCAACAGTTTGCGCAGCGCTTTACAATATAAGGGAGACAGTACAATTACAATACTTTTCAGTACAGAAGGAATAGGAGGGCCCTGCCTGTGGAGCTTACAATCTAAAGGAAGGGGGAGGTGGTACAAAAGGTGATAGCTGTAGGCGATGTTCTGATGGAGGTGGCTCAAGTACAGTTCTTAAGTGGAGGTGAAACACGCTTCCCTGAATAAATGAGTTTTCAAAGATCGCCTAAAGGCAGGCAGGGTGGGGGCTGACCGGACATACTGCAGTAGGGATTTCCAGAGGATGGGAGAGGCTCTGGAGAAGTCCTGAAGGCGAGTGTGGGAGGAGGTGACGAGGCAGCTAGAGAGCAAGATGTCTTGGGAGATGATGCTCCAAGCACAATATGGGAGAATCATCTCATGAGATTTCATATCCAATGTAGTTCCAGGATTTCATTGGAAGGAGCCTGGCGTTAGGTGCCATTGGCAAATGCCGAGGGTATGTAAGTATTTATATATCTATATATATTTATTTATTTTTCACTATCAGTTTAGGAGGCCTACTGTAATGAGTAGATACAGACCTTGCATTTTAGTGTAGTGGAAGCAAGGAACAGGGTTGATATTCCTCTACCCCCTAAATGAAATCAGCTGTTACCCTTCCTATCTGGGGAGAATATTTTACTGCTGACGTGACTTCTGCAGCGAAAGATACCTTTCCTGCGAGGAATACATAGCCTGCCATCGTCGGCTTCTCATGCTGCAACTGTTAGCTGCCTATCATGCTGATCCTATGACTTCAGCGCTTTTACCCTGTGACCTGGAAGACGTACGCAGATAAGGAGGGATGACTTGACTCCAAATTATGTGATCTATATATTGGTCCCAGGTAAGAGCTAGGGAAAGCATTCAAGTACATGACCATACAAAAATGTTTTTTCTTAGTTTTGGATAGAGTGGGGGAGGGTTTTACTGCAAACATGGGCTCCGTTGGAGAGATTTCCCCTCACTTCCCATTTCACCAGACGGAAGGTGAGGAAACATTTGCAAGAGGGACACAGACAGGAATACAAATCTGACAGTTTCTAGACTTCTCCCACTCCACTAAAGATATAACATGATTATTTGTGTCTGTGTTGCCATAGGAGATGTACACATGAACTCACCTAATTGTTAAACTCACTGGGCAGCAGAAAACCGATAAACACGGCAAAAACGCGTGTAAACATGGTACAGGTCCAATCACTGACACTCATGTAGACTTCACCTCCGCAACATCTCCAAAATACGTACGTTCCTAACCTCGGAAACTACTAAGCAACTCATTCACTCCCTTATTATATCACGCCTCGACTACTATAACTCCCTCCTCACTGGCCTACCTCATCGCAGGCTATCCCCACTCCAGTCCATCATGAATGCTGCTGCCAGACTCATCCACCTTACTAACTGTTCTGTATCTGCCACCCCTCTCTGCCAATCCCTCCACTGGCTTCCAATTTCCCAATGGATAAAATTCAAAACACTAACACTGATGTATAAAGCCGTTCATAACTCTGCCCCAAATTACATCACCGACCTTGTCTCTAAATACCACCCAAACTGTACACTCCGCTCCTCACAAGACCTCCTACTCTCTAGCTCCCTTATCTCCTCCCATGCTCGTCTCCAGGATTTCTCAAGGGCTTCACCCATCCTCTGAAACTCCCTACCTCAAGCTATCAGACTATCACCTACTCTACTCACCTTTAGGCGATCTATAAAAAAACCCATCTCTTCAGGGAAGCCTACCCCACCCCCAGCTAATACTGGAATCCACTACTCTTCCTACCACTCCATCCCCCACAGCTAATTACCTCTTGTACCACTATCCCCTCCCTCCTAGATTGTAAGCTCCAAGGACCGGGCCCTCCTATCCCTCTTGTATTGAACTGTATTATTGCTGTATTGTCTCCCGTTATATTGTAAAGCGCTGAGCAAACTGTTGGCGCTATATAAATCCTGCATAATAAGAATATATAAATCCTGTATAATAATAATAATAATAATACAGCATTTAGCGCTTGGACTTTTATTCATTTGATTGGCCAGAGTATTTTCCATTGACATGAATAAACACCCAAGCGCTAAACACATTTAGCATTTTTTGGCCAAAATGTTCCCCCCCTAAAACGCGATTATTCTGCGTTTAGAAGAGGAACGTTTAACTGCCCCTAAACTCTGCTGCTCCTAAACTTTGGTAAAAGCCTATGTGGGGTTTTGTAAAAAAAAAAAAAGCCAAAAGCTCCTAAACTCTGAAATATTTTTGGCATATTTTCCATTCATTTCAATGAGGTGTGTGTTTGATGCGTTTTTGCCGCTGGTGAATTTTTGTTGTGTTTTTGCTGCATTTTTGCTGTGTTTTCCATTCATTTCAATGGGGGGGTGCATTTTTGGTGCAGTTTTTTTAAATGCAGCAAGCAGGACTTTGAAAAATGCAATGCACCTGCAACTGACCAGTGTAAAGCGTTCCGTAGGATGTAATGGTCATGCGGTTTTCTTCCACTTTTTTTTTTATTAACGCAAAAATTGATCAGTAAGAACGCAGCCTTAGTTTGGTAATGCACTATGTATCATGAATGCCTGCCTTTTTTTCATAACATTAGGATTTTTGTACTCACCATAAAATCCTTTTCTTGGTGTCTATTGACGGACACAGGACATCTTCCACCTTCAGTTTTTACTGCCATCTATAGGAGGATTGGGAAATGGCAAATTATAGGCCCAGGACATCCCTTCTACTACCATAATACCTCCGTTGTGTAGCAAGGCAGTGCCTTGAGCGAAATCATAGGCACATAGGGGTGTGGCCTGCCTCGCAAAATAGGATTTTAAGGTGAGTATAAAAAGAACAGGAAATCTTTACCTTCGGGGCTTTTAAAAGCAGTCCAGTTGTGGGGTGGGCAACACAGCAAACATTCACTAACAGGCCCAAAGTAACAACAGAAAACTGGGTCTGCATGCAGCTCAGAGAGCCACCTGAAGGGTCTTACACCCAAACTGGCATCAGATGAGGCAGAGAAGTCCACAGGGTAGAATTTAGAGAATGTGTGAACTGAAAACCGGGTGGCAACCCTACAAATCTGGGAAACAGTTGCCTGGTGCTAACAAGCTCAAGAAGCACCCACTGAGCTAATAGTGATCCGTAACTAGAAAGGGGGAAGCCAATCCTTAAATAATTGTCTGCCTGAGCCACCTAGAGATGGTGGAAAGAGAGACTGGTGTGTCCTTCCGGAATGACAAAAAGAGAATCAATTTAAGCGAAGCAGTGACTGAAAGAAACCTGAACAGCTGAAACCACGTTAAATAACCTTCCTTCTGATGAACCAGAGCTGGAGAAACTAATGAAAAAAACGAATGTTTTGGTTAAGGTGAAAAAACTGTGAGTACCTTTGACAAGAAGGAATTGCTGGGCCTCAATACCTTCTTCTCCCTATGGTGCTGGTGAAAGCCCCTAGACTCACATCAAGTGAAGTATGTCTTCTACATCCAATGATGGACCTCCTAGCCTTAACTATTGGAGTCACAAACTAAGACATGTCCTGTCCCTTAGAACCAAGGCTTCAACAGCCGTGCAGTTAAAGCCAGTGATCAATGAAGCAGGATGGCTAATTGATCCATTGAAATGTAGGTCTAGGTAGTCTGACAGGCCCACAGTGCCCTGCTAGAAGTCTTACCAAGTTGGCATACCACATCAGCCTGAGCCAATTCAGAACAATAAGGATCACCAGAATGCCCTCCATTTTGATTCAGCAGAGCAGACCAGGAAGAGGTTTCAGGGGAGGAAAGGTATGGATTAGGGTATACTGATCCTACTGAGCCACAGGAGAATCCACTGTTTACACCAGAGGATCACTGTACTTGAATACAAACCTGTCCAGTTTGTTATTGAACCTGGAGGCCAGGCATGACCATAGTAAAAACGTCAGCCAACAGAAGTTGATCTCCAAAGACTAGAGAAACCGTAACAGCAGATGACAACATGACAGGCTACAGATGTCAGCAACATCAGTGGACACACTGCAAGTAGTCCCTGACACATTACTAGAAAGTGAGCTTGGGGCACCAGGTACATTAGGACTGTCCACCGCAGGTCTAGAATCAGACATGCTGGGACTGAAATGCATCTAGGCAACGCACAAGCTCAGGATATAAGGCAAGTTGGCTTCAAAACTCACACAGCTGGTAGCAGATGAGGGCCAATGACTGGATGGTGCCCAAAGTTCCTATAGGCAGACAGCAAAAACTGAAGGTCAAAGTTCTACGTGACTCAGGATCAGCAGCAGGAATATATTTCCTCAATGCTGTATGGCTAGTAAGACAGCAAAGAGAACATGCAACACCCAGAGAATGATGTCAACCCTTTTAGTCCAATAAGAAGAAGGGTCAGCCGCACACCGGAGGATAGATGAATATAGTGTGTATTGATTGATCCATAGGACACACAAATCACCAGGACATGAATACAGGACCTGTTAACGCATTTCACACAATCTCGTGCTTAATCATAACCACCATATTCATGTCTTGGTGTTTTGTGTGTCCAATGGATCAATAAATACACACTATATTCATCTATCCTCCGGTGTGTGGCTGACCCTTCTTCCCGTTGCATCGTGTGTGGTGGCAAGCCAGAGCCTGCACCTGTCGTGGATTGATCTGGATTGTTTGCCTGAGCGGTATACCTTTTGTTTTTTGGATTCAACCCTTTTAGTCCCGCAGTGTTAACCCTTTCTATATCACTGCCAGTGTGAAACATGGAAATTGGCACCTAGCCAAATTAAGGGAGCAATTGGCACCTAGCTAAATTAAGGGAGCAATTGGCACCTAGCTAAATTAAGGGAGCTCCTGATGCTCAGCCCAACTGGTTTATACACTAAGTAAATCTTCAGAGACAGGGCAGAGGCAACGTCAGTGGCTCTGGACCCAGAAAAGTGTTTCACAGCTAACCTTTAGCAGAATAGAGCCTAGAAAGACCCCACTTTGAACTCCAGACTAACCCAGCAGCACCCAGCCCAGTACGGTCTTGATGCAGTATGATCCCAGGTAATGGGACAATGAAAGGGACATTTCCAGTAGTGATGCAGAGAACAGTCTTGACTGAAGAATAAAAACTGAAAAAAACAAAACAAAAATTGCTTGGAAAAAAAACCCCATAGAAATAAAATGTTCATCCCCCTAGGACACTAGCAGAAAACTGAGGGACGTTCGTAGTAGAAGGGTTTTCCTTGGCTGGCCTATATTTTTTTTCTCAACCTCCAATCCTGTAGCTTTCATAATAACCTGATGGCTAAAGACTTCCTGTGTTCCTCAACAGGTTTACAATAGAAATACAATTTTTATTTAGCATTTATTCATCCTTTGTTTATTATCAGTGTTGCTGATCTCCTCCAGCTTCTGTCAGCCACTTCTTTATAATGCTATCACTGCACCATGTCTGAGCAATGCGTGTCTGCATGGCTGCTTATAGTTTTACTCAAGGGCATATGTAATTCTAGGTTCACATCTATACAGGTTGCGTTTGATGCGTTACTGCATTGCATTTTGCGTTGTGTTTTTGCCACTTTTATTTTTCATTTTTCTTGTTGCTAGGCAGATTTTAAAAGGAAAATGCATAAAAAACGCAATACATGCTTTTCTGAAGCAAACGCACTGGGTGAAAACACAGAGATGTGAACCTGTCCCATAGGAAATGATGTTAAATGCACTTTACAGTGATGCAAAAAACACTTAGGTATGAACCTAGGGAAGGCAGCTGCCACCTCATGACAATGTGCCTAACAAGGACACCAGGTGTTTAAATGAAAGTTTCAGATTTAAATAGACTGAAGATAACTTTTTATGGAAATATAAACTATTTTTAAAGTTGACCAATTATCAGGAGACCAGCTGAAAAAAAATCTAATTTTTCCTTACTTCATTTTGCCTGTAAAGCCTGATAACAAAAAATCAAAACATCAAAATTGTGAGCAGGAAAGTTTTTTTTTAATTAGAAAACAGAAATACCAGAGATTTACTAAAACTAGTGCACACAGAATCTGGTGTACTAACCAATCATCTTCTAGCTTCACCTTGTTCAATTAAGCAAACCTGGAAGATGATTGGTTTCTATACACAGCTGCACCAGATTCTGTGTGCACCAGTTTAACCTCCCTAGCGGTCTGATTATGTCCATATTTCTGTGCTCAAAGCGGTACATTTTTTTTGCATGGAAATATGTTGTTTTTTTATTGTAGGCCTGTAATTTAGGAATAACTCACTGAAATCTGTCCGAACAAGAGTCTAGTAAACATCCCGGGTATGTTAAAATTTGAAACACAAAATCATAAATTCTAATTTAATAAATAATCATAAAAAATAATAATATAATAATAAATTTAATTCAATAATATAATCAAACCAAAAACACTGAAATTTGAAATATAGCGCCAAGTTCGCACATCACTGAGCAAAGTCGCAAAATCGTTTTCAGTGTCTGATGACGAATTTCCCCCACGAATCATTATCACTCAATTCTGCAAGTGGTTCTAATTTACTATCGCTGTTCTCTAGCCGGTCTAAAACTGCTTTTGACCTAAAGGGACGCTTTTTGGACGCCATGGACGTTTCTCAGTTTCCAGGCAGAAAGAACAGTAAAAATGCAGGCAGGGCGCCGGACAAAGCACTCGGGACAAAATGTATGTGAAATGGTTTGATCCAGTAATGTTATACTATGTGATTTTAGTGAATGTCAGTTTTTGTCATTTTCAAATTTCCCGCCGTTCCGTCCCCCGTACGTCCCGAGGTCGCAGGGGACTGAACCCAGAAGATAGATGCCGGCATCCGCCAGATTACATTGCTGGGGACACTGCAGGAGTGACATCACAGGAGCGCAGGACAAGGTAAGAGAAGAACAGATCCTGGAGCAACGCCGCATGGTAAGCCCGAGTGTAGCTCGGGGTTACCTCTTGTGGTGCTGAAATTTTACCCCGAGCTACACTCGGGAATACCACCAGGGAGGCTACGCAGGTCCTCATGCACACTGGATGTTTTTACAGCGGCTGTTTTTGGCTTTTGAGGTTTTATTTCTACAGCCAGTAAACCCCCCAGCATGTTATCCTATGTGTCCATACACACATAGACTGGAATCAACTTTTTTTGGCTGAAAATAAACCCACCCAGGACTAGTGGGCTTCTAGAGGAGTTCTTTAGCTGTATAAACGCTCTAACGTGGCCAAACGCTGCAAACCAGCGTTATTGGACCTTTTTTTACTGTAAAAAAAAAAATGCTAAAAAAAGCAAATGTGGAAAAATGCAGGAAAACTCCACTAATCGCTGATAAACACTAATGCAAATACGCTAAAAAAGCTGGAAAACTCATGTTTTTAACGTGACTTTACACAACTAACGTTACCAGTGTTATTAAAATGTCCCATGTGCATGAGGACTAAATCTCCCCCACTATGTCACTTCTAGAGCTCTGGTTCACACTGATGCGGTGCAGAATGTGCAGCGGTTTCTGTGTGAATTCCGCACCGCATCAAAATCGCACCCTGTTCATGCAAACAGTTGCGGGTGTGTACGTTAACAACACCCCAAAATCAGTCCACAAAACGTGGTGCGATGTGCAGAATCGGATCCCATAGATGTGAATACCCAGGCGATCCAATTCTAGTGCGGACCAAAAAAAAGGGTCCTGCACCTTTTTGGTGTGGATGCGGTGCGATTTTAAATGATATAAGGTTCCCCCTGCGCTGCTATGAAAACCCAACTAATTAATAGCTGCTCACACCTAATCCTCTACCTATGTGCACACAAATGAATATATATTATTAAAAATAATAATAATAATAGTGCAGCGCTAAATAAACATACTATGCATGAAATGAAAATACCAATAACATATCACATAATAGTGTAAATACTGTGTAAGATCTTACAGGGTCTTATAAAGGTGTCTGAAAACGTGATAAATATTATATACCAAGGTGCAAAATAATGAATGGCCCTATAAAGTGCTAACAACCAATCCCTAAAGGGACCAACTCCCAAATACATGACTAATTTAAATAATAGTGTATCCCCAATCTGGGATATATATCAATGATAATACAAGTGAAATGACTAGTGAAATATTCCACATAAATAGGTATACATAATAGCAAAGTGTCCAAATCCAAAATTGTAATAACAATTGTTGTTTTGTGGCAGTGCCTTTCTCCTCATAAAAGTGCTCCAGTGCTGGTGTAAATGGTGATCATGAATCCTAGATGGCAGGCATGCCCCATCACCTCCTTGATGCGACCCACAAGGGTCAGCACTCCTCTTGGATCTACCAGGATCCTACAGGAAAAGACTCTCCAGGCCACTCAGGTTCCACAGCTCCTCCAAAGCAAACCACTCCTCGATACACAGGTATCTCAGTGTATGCATCAGTGGATGAACATCATATTAGGACCATGAAAGTATAAAAAGCAAATCTCCCATAGTGCAATACTGTTTATTAATGTAAACTACATAAAAATCACCAAGTTCAAACTCACATATTAGCAGATCAAAAACAGGCTTTTTCAACACTCAACATGGGTGTAAGTGCATGTAACTGGAGTAGCAAGATGGCGCGCCACTGGAAGTGTGTCACCACGCTGGATCTACGTGTTACGCCGGATCTACGTGTTACGCCACGCCCTCGTGACTTCCTGAAAATGTATGGCTCCAATCGCACCGCACAGAATTTGCATGTGATTTGCACAGGAATGCGGTGCGGTTCCTGTGCTAATCACATGAGATATGTGCACCGCACAAGTGTGAACCCAGGCAGAGTCTCACCCTTCTCTTCACAAATTTCTTTACACAGCTTGCAAAGCTCAGCATACAATCCTGACCTCTGCCGGATGAATGATCTCCTGTGCACATGCTCTGGAACTACATCATCCCTCGCCAGCTTAGAAGACTACATCAGTGCTGGAGAGGGAGTTTGCAGACATCGCACTGCTGGTGTGGAGGTAAGTATAGGCGGAGTTTAGTTTTGCTTTATAATATATAAAAAGAATAAAAAACTGTCAACAAATTCACCATAAGAAAACCTTGTTTCTTACAATGCAACAATTGATGTCTTCTGTATCCTAATGCAGGCCACAGATGGGTCAAAAATCGGTCCAAAAAAAAAAAAAAAGTGAGTTAATAGGTCACCGGTTTTTGGGATTTTGGCACATTTATTTATCGGTAAAGATGGAAAAAAATTGTCCGATTTTGCCGATCGGCCGATTTTCACAGCAATGATGGGCAAATCGACCGATCTTTTTACCAATAAAAAATCTGCGCATGACCCGTGACCTGCAAGAAGCAGAAAAAGAAGAAGAAAAAGAAGCAAAAGAAAAAGAATAAGAAAAAGGAGAAGAAAAAAAAGGAGAAGAAAAAGAAGAAGAAGAAGAAGAAGAAGAAGAAAAGGAGAAGAGAAGAAAAAAAAGACAAAGAAGAAGAAAAGGAGAAAAGAAGAAAAAGAATTCCAGTCCGCTATTATATTTGACATTAAAAATGATTGCGGTTGCCACATTGTATCTATTTGTATCCGAATAAAAACATCTGTATCCGAAATAGATACAAATAGATACAATGTTGCAACCACAATACTTTTTAATGTCAAATATAATAGCGGAGCTCTCTGCAGGGACAGAAGTAATTAAATGCCGGCCGTAGACAGGACGAAAATCGGCCGATTTTTTTTTACCGTTGGTGGTAACGTCGGCCGATTTTTCGTTTTTGTTTTTAAAAAACATCCGGTTTTCGCCCCATCTATGGCCTGCATAAATTATTGCAGAAGTCCTCATGTACACAGGGCGGTTTAAAACCGCTCATCTTGGCAGCAGCGTTTTTGCAGAAAAAACGCCTGACGCTTGTCAAAGTGTCTAATGCTTTTACAAGTGTTTAGGCACATTTACAAGTGTCAAGACGGGCGTTAATTCATTTCATTGGCCAGAATAATCATTTATCCTGGCCATTGCAATGAATTAATGTTCAAGCGCTAAAACTGTCTAGTGAGAACACGTGTAAAGTGATTTTTCTGCCAAAAGGCTGCTGCTCCTTGACGCACTGGGGATTTTTTCCTGCTGGTAAATACTACTGATACTAAAAGCTTCTAAAAGTCTTTCTGTGCGTGGACACATAGGATAGCATGGAGGGCCATTTGGAAGCAGAAACAATAAAAAAAAACAAAAAAAGCTTGACTCCCCTGCAAATACACCCTGTGTTCATGTGGCCTGAAGGCCAGTTCACACTACATGCATTTCAGTTGCTTTTTTTCTGCATCTAAGCGCACAGAACGTAGGGGATATGGTTGGCAATGTCATAGTTCACATCAGTGCTTGCAGTTCCAGTGCGTTCCGGTTTCAGAAGAAAAAAAAAAAAAGAACAGGCTGCATTTTTCCTGCACTGTAAAACGCATCAAAGATGCACCAAAATGCACTGGAATGCACGTCACTATTTAAATTTAAAAAGAGAGGGGGGAAAAATAAACTGGAAAGCATAAAAAACGCACCGGCATGCATCAAAAAAAATCTGAAGGACCCTCTGCACACTGGTATATACCCTTTCCAGCAGACTTTGCCATAAAGAATAGGGATACTTAGTTCACACATATTGCTATACATGTTCTAGGTGGCCAACTGCGTCAAAGTCATCCCTCTATGGCCAGACCTACTCTGCTCTGCCTACGCAATGCTTCTGTGGACACAATGCCAATACTGGGGAAAAGACAAAGTGGCTAAATGGTTAGCACTTCCACCTGGCAGTACTAGGGTCGTTGGTTCAAATCCCAACCACGGCACCACCTAAATCATCCAAAACATGGGGAGATAGTAGGGGATGGTCGAACACATTGAGGAAGGGAGTTCCAGAGGATGGGAGCAGCTCTGGAGAAGTCCTGGAGGCGAGCATGGGAGGAGTTACAAGGGAGCTAGAGAACAGGAGGTCTTGGGAGGAACAAAGAGAGTGATAGGCAGCACAGTGGGTAAAGGGTTAGCACTTCCACCTGGCAGTACTAGGGATGTTGGTTCTAATCCCAACCACGGCTCCACCTGCCTGGAGTTTGCATGTTCTCCCTGTGCCTGTATGGGTTTCCTCCGGGTACTCCAGTTTCCTCCCACACTCCAAAGACATACTGGTAGGTTAATTGGCTCCTGTCCAAATTGTCCCTAGTATGTATGAATGTAAGTTAGGGACCTTAGATTGTACTCCCCTTGAGGGTTAGGGACTGATGTGAATGTACAATATACAGGTGAAACTGGAAAAATTTGAATATCGTACAAAAGTTCATTTATTTCAGTAATGCAACTTAAAAAGGTGAAACTAATATATGAGATAGACTCAATACATGCAAAACAAGATCGTTCAAGCCGTGATTTGTCATAATTGTGATGATTATGGCTTACAGCTCATGAAAACCCCAAATCCACAATCTCAGAAAATGAGAATATTGTGAAAAGGTGCAATATTCTCGGCTCAAAGTGTCCCATTCTAATCAGCTAATTAAACCATAACACCTGCAAAGGGTTCCTGAGCCTTTAAATGGTCTCTCAGTCTGGTTCAGTAGGAATCACAATCATGGGAAAGACTGCTGACCTGACAGTTGTGCAGAAAACCATCATTGACACCCTCCATAAGGAGGGAAAGCCTCAAAAGGTAATTGCAAAAGAAGTTGGATGTTCCCAAAGTGCTGTATCAAAGTACATTAATAGAAAGTTATGTGGAAGGGAAAAATGTGGAAGAAAAAGGTGCACAAGCAGCAGGGATGACCGCAGCCTGGAGAGGATTGTCAGAAAAAGGCCATTCAAAAGGGTTGGGGACTTTCACAAGGAGTGGACTGAGGCTGGAGTCAGTGCATCAAGAGCCACCACACACAGGCGGATCCTGGACATGGGCTTCAAATGTCGTATTCCTCATCAAGCCGCTCCTGAACAACAAACAACATCAGAAGCGTCTTACCTGGGCTAAAGAAAAACAGACCTGGTCTGTTGCTCAGTGGTCCAAAGTCCTCTTTTCTGATGAGAGCAACTTTTGCATCTCATTTGTAAACCAAGGACCCCGAGTATGGAGGAAGAATGGAGAGGCACAAGGACCCCAAGTATGGAGGAAGAATGGAGAGGCGCACACTGCAAGATGCTTGAAGTCCAGTGTGAAGTTTCCACAGTCTGTGTTGATTTGGGGAGCCATGTCATCTGCTGGTGTTGGTCCACTGTGCTTCATTAAGTCCAGGGTCAACGCAGCCGTCTACCAGGAGATTTTGGAGCACTTCATGCTTCCTTCCGCAGACGAGCTTTATGGGCATGCTGACTTCATTTTCCAGCAGGACTTGGCACCTGCCCACACTGCCAAAAGCACTAAAACCCGGTCAATGACCGTGGGATTACTGTGCTTGATTGGCCAGCAAACTCGCCTGACCTGAACCCCATAGAGAATCTATGGGGCATTGCCAAGAGAAAGATGAGAGACATGAGACCGAACAATGCAGAAGAGCTGAAGGCCGCTATTGAAGCATCCTGGTCTTCCATGACACCTCAGCAGTGCCACAAGCTGATAGCTTCCATGCCACGCCGCTTTGAGGCAGTAATTGCTGCAAAAGGGGCCCAAACCAAGTACTGAGTACATATGCATGCTTCTACTTTTCAGAGATCTGATATTGTTCTATGTACAATCCTTGTTTTATTGATTGCATGTAATATTCTAATTTTCTGAGATTGTGGATTTGGGGTTTTCATGAGCTGTAAGCCATAATCATCACAATGATGACAAATCACGGCTTGAACTATCTTGCTTTGCATGTAATGAGTCTCTCTCATATATTAGTTTCACCTTTTAAGTTGCATTACTGAAATAAATGAACTTTTGCACCATATTCTAATTTTTCGAGTTTCACCTGTAGATGAGGATCTGACTGGAGGCGGCTATTAAAGTCTATGGGCATAAGTCAGACAGACGTCGTATTGAAGTAGTACAGGAACCTTTTGTAAAGTCGGAGTGATTTCAGTGGTGCTAATTAAGACAGCTCTCGTTGACTAATATGGGATTTCACATGCGTCATGGGGTCTCCTAAGTCGGATCTCAAGTTGGAGCAATGTGAACCGAGCCTAAAAACGGGTGGAACTTGAAACATGTTCCCAAAGGTAAACTTATCCTTCAAGGTAAGCCAGGTGCTTTATAAAAAGAAATAACTGCATGTACAGGGCTTAAAATTTCAAGTCCTGAGCTACTAGTCAGGCCTTAAGAGCTACTCGCCATCAACAAACACAAACAAACAGAGACACCTGTACACACACACACACAGACATGTACATACACACACACAGATACATGTACACACATGCACAGAGACACATGTACACACACACATATACATACATACAGACAGATGTACATGCACACACATATGTACATACACGCAGACACATGTACATGCATACACAGACACACACCCCACCCCCTATAAAAAGTTGCAGTACTTCGTTGATCACTCACAGAGCTGGGTACTGCACTCTAGGGGAAGGCAGAAAGCACAGCACACACTCCTTGCTTTGCTTTCACTGTACTCAGCTATTGAGCAGTCTGACGGCTCCCAGTGCTAATGACAGATCCGGCCTGAGCTCCGAGCCTGCTCAGCAAGACGGCCCTGGGGGACACATTCACCCACACCATAATTTCCACTCACTATTGGCGAGCAGGCGAGTGGAAATTTCAAGGCCTGACCTAAAGGATACATTTTTATTCTTTAAAAATAATAAAATTGCCATACTTACCTGCTCTGTCCAATGGTTTTGCATTGACACACAGAGCGTGGCTCAGCCCTGACTCCGGCTCCCTCCCCACTGGCTGTGAATACCAACATTGGGTGCCAATGGCTCCTGCCGCTGTCTGACTCATTGAGGGGAAAGAGAGCACAAAGACAACCTTTGCTCTTGTGCACAACACTGGATAGAGACTGGGCTCAGGTAAGTATCAGGAGAATAATCTTTTACCTTTAGAACCACTTTAAGTTCAAAAATCTCATATTAGACTGAAGTGCCTTTATAAAGCACAACTGTGGAAGCCGAAGTAAGCAAACAAAGCAAGCAAGGAGAAAAGGACTAGTCACTAGTTTTGCCTGTTGTCGGCTCCCTTTAGTTGATCTTTTTCTCATTACTGCCTTGTCATGCCAGGTTCTGCACTGTGTATATGTATAGAGTCAGCCATCTTAGTAGAGGCAGAGCTCCCACATGATGGCTGGTAGAGTAACGAATGAGAAGTAGCAACCAAGGTAGGGGAAAGAGATTTGCGCAGTAAATTAACCACTTCCCACCCGGCCCATGTACATAAATGGCTGGACAAGCAGTGCACGAGCTGGTGGCCGTTCATAAACGTCCTCCCCATTTCCCTGCCTGTGCGTGCTCCCTGGGAGCATGCGGGACTGCGATCCGGAGGACACAGCGGAACACCAATCACTCTACAGGACCTCTGTGTGAGGTCCCGATCATGTGATCACTGATTGACCAATCAGTGATCACAACTTCCTGACACCATTGCTTACTACGTGTGAAATCTGTGAATGATCACTGAGGTCACATAGTACAAGGCTT